>NW_027621120.1:50000-62500 GCF_964198595.1 Lampetra fluviatilis
TGGTCTACAGGAGGTTGTGGGTTCAATCCCTGACCCTGGGAGATGTTGACTACCTCGCCTGGTCTACAGGAGGTCGTGGGTTCAATCCCAGACCCTGGGAGATGTTGACTGCCTCGCCTGGTCTACAGGAGGTCGTGGGTCCAATCCCAGACACTGGGAGATGTTCACCACCTCGCCTGGTCTACAGGAGGTCGTGGGTTCAATCCCAGATCCTGGGAGATGTTGACTACCTCGCCTGGTCTACAGGAGGTCGTGGGTTCAATCCCAGACACTGGGAGATGTTGACTACCTCGCCTGGTCTACAGGAGGTCGTGGGTTCAATCCCTGACCCTGGGAGATGTTGACTACCTCGCCTGGTCTACAGGAGGTCGTGGGTTCAATCCCAGATCCTGTGAGATGTTGACTACCTCGCCTGGTCTACAGGAGGTCGGGGGTTCAATCCCTGACCCTGGGAGATGTTGACTACCTCGCCTGGTCTGCAGGAGGTCGTGGGTTCAATCCCAGACCCTGGGAGATGTTGACTACCTCGCCTGGTCTACAGGAGGTCGTGGGTCCAATCCCAGACACTGGGAGATGTTCACCACCTCGCCTGGTCTACAGGAGGTCGTGGGTTCAATCCCTGACCCTGGGAGATGTTGACTACCTCGCCTGGTCTACAGGAGGTCGTGGGTTCAATCCCTGACCCTGGGAGATGTTGACTACCTCGCCTGGTCTACAGGAGGTCGTGGGTTCAATCCCAGATCCTGTGAGATGTTGACTACCTCGCCTGGTCTACAGGAGGTCGTGGGTTCAATCCCTGACCCTGGGAGATGTTGACCACCTCGCCTGGTCTACAGGAGGTTGTGGGTTCAATCCCTGACCCTGGGAGATGTTGACTACCTCGCCTGGTCTACAGGAGGTCGTGGGTTCAATCCCTGACCCTGTGAGATGTTGACTACCTCGCCTGGTCTACAGGAGGTCGTGGGTTCAATCCCAGACACTGGGAGATGTTCACCACCTCGCCTGGTCTACAGGAGGTCGTGGGTTCAATCCCAGACCCTGGGAGATGTTGACTACATCGCCTGGTCTACAAGAGGTCGTGGGTTCAATCCCAGACACTGGGAGATGTTGACTACCTCGCCTGGTCTACAGGAGGTCGTGGGTTCAATCCCTGACCCTGTGAGATGTTGACTACCTCGCCTGGTCTGCAGGAGGTCGTGGGTTCAATCCCAGACCCTGGGAGATGTTGACTACCTCGCCTGGTCTGCAGGAGGTCGTGGGTTCAATCCCAGACCCTGGGAGATGTTGACTACCTCGCCTGGTCTACAGGAGGTCGTGGGTTCAATCCCAGACCCTGGGAGATGTTGACTACCTCGCCTGGTCTACAGGAGGTCGTGGGTTCAATCCCAGATCCTGTGAGATGTTGACTACCTCGCCTGGTCTACAGGAGGTCGTAGGTTCAATCCCTGACACTGGGAGATGTTGACCACCTCGCCTGGTCTACAGGAGGTCGTGGGTTCAATCCCAGATCCTGGGAGATGTTGACTACCTCGCCTGGTCTACAGGAGGTCGTGGGTTCAATCCCAGACACTGGGAGATGTTGACTACCTCGCCTGGTCTACAGGAGGTCGTGGGTTCAATCCCTGACCCTGGGAGATGTTGACCACCTCGCCTGGTCTACAGGAGGTCGTGGGTTCAATCCCAGATCCTGGGAGATGTTGACTACATCGCCTGGTCTACAGGAGGTCGTGGGTTCAATCCCTGACCCTGGGAGATGTTGACTACATCGCCTGGTCTACAGGAGGTCGTGGGTTCAATCCCAGACACTGGGAGATGTTGACTACATCGCCTGGTCTACAGGAGGTCGTGGGTTCAATCCCTGACCCTGGGAGATGTTGACCACCTCGCCTGGTCTACAGGAGGTCGTGGGTTCAATCCCAGATCCTGGGAGATGTTGACTACCTCGCCTGGTCTACAGGAGGTCGTGGGTTCAATCCCAGACACTGGGAGATGTTGACTACCTCGCCTGGTCTACAGGAGGTCGTGGGTTCAATCCCTGACCCTGGGAGATGTTGACTACCTCGCCTGGTCTACACGAGGTCGTGGGTTCTACATATATTGTGGTGAGGGTAATGATGATGATACTACTACTGATGATGATGATGATACTACTACTGATCATGATGATGATACTACTACTGATCATGATGATGATACTACTACTGATCATGATGATGATACTACTGATGATGATGATGATACTAATGATGATGATGATACTACTACTGATGATGATGATACTACTACTGATGATGATGATGATACTACTACTGATGATGATGATGATACTACTACTGATGATGATGATACTACTACTGATGATGATGATGATACTACTAATGATGATGATGATGACACTCACCACCATTGTAAGTGTTCTCCAGTCTCTCCTCAGCTGTCTCCCTCTCCTCCTCCTCCACCTCCTCCACCTCCACCTCCTCCTCCACCTCCTCCACCTCATCGTCAGCTCGTCCACCTTTTGGTTGATTCTTTCTCGACGAGGTGGACAACTTTGACAAGGTGGATTTGCCTCTCTCCGTGTGTCGCTCCATCTCCTCCTCATCCCCCTTCTCCGCCTCGTGGCTCAACTCATTCTTCAACTCATTCTTCAACTCATTCTTCAGCTCATCCTTCAGCTCGGCCGCAGCTTCTTCCTTCAAATCTGCCTTCAAATCTGCCTTCAAATCTTCCTTCAAATCTTCCTTCAAATCTTCCTTCGTTTCTTCCTTCACTTCTTCCTTCACTTCTTCCTTCACTTTTTCCTTCACCTCTTCCTTCACCTCTTCCTTCACCTCTTCCTTCATTTTTTCCTTCGTTTTTTCCTTCACCTCCTCATCCTTGACACCTTCGGCGCGTTTCTCTCGGAGCGAATCGGCGGCTCCGGATTTCAACGCTTCCTTCATTTCTTCCTTCAATTCTTCCTTCGTTTCTTCCTTCAAGCCTTCCTTCAAATTTTCCTTCAAATCTGCCTTCAAATCTTCCTTCAAACCTTCCTTCAAATCTTCCTTCAAATCTGCCTTCAAATCTTCCTTCAAACCTTTCTTCGTTTCTTCCTTCACTTCTTCCTTCACTTCTTCCTTCACTTTTTGCTTCAGTCCTTCCTTCACCTCTTCCTTCACCTCTTCCCTCATTTTTTCCTTCGTTTTTTCCTTCACCTCGTCACCGTCGGCGCGTTTCTCTCGGAGTGAATCGGCGGCTCCGGATTTCATTTCTTCCTTCATTTCTTCCTTCAAACCTTCCTTCAAACCTTCCTTCAAATTTTTCTTCGTTTCTTCCTTCAAACCTTCCTTCAAATCTTCCTTCAAACCTTCCTTCAAATCTTCCTTCAAGTCTTCCTTCAAACCTTCCTTCAAATCTTCCTTCAAATCTTCCTTCAAACCTTCCTTCAAATCTTCCTTCAAATCTGCCTTCAAACCTTCCTTCAAATCTTTCTTCGTTTCTTCCTTCACCTCTTCCTTCACCTCTTCCTTCACCTCTTCCTTCAATTCTTCCTTCGTTTCTTCCTTCGTTTCTTCCTTTAAACCTTCCTTCAAACCTTTCTTTAAACCTTCCTTCACCTCATCCTTCAAACCTTCCTTCGTTTCTTCCTTCACCTCCTCATTCTTCAACTCATTCTTCACCCCCTTCACCTCCTTCATCTTTTCATTCCTCATTTCCTTCACCTCCTCATCCTCCTTCACCTCCTCTTCATTCTTCAACTCATTCTTCACCCCCTTCACCTCCTTCATCTTTTCATTCCTCATTTCCTTCACCTCCTCATCCTCCTTCACCTCCTCCTCATTCTTCAACTCATTCTTCACCCCCTTCACCTCCTTCATCTTTTCATTCCTCATTTCCTTCACCTCCTCATCCTCCTTCACCTCCTCCTCATTTTTCAACTCATTCTCCGACTCGTCAGCTCCAGTGATGAGTGGCACAGCGGTCGCGTCACTGACGCGCTGCCAGACACAGAGACACAGTGACAGAGAGACACAGACAGAGAGACACAGAGACACAGAGAGACACAGAGAGACACACAGAGAGACACACAGAGAGAGACACACAGAGAGACACAGAGACACAGAGACACAGAGAGAGACACACAGAGACACAGTGACAGAGAGACACACAGAGTGACACAGAGACACAGAGAGACACAGAGAGACACACAGAGAGACACACAGAGAGAGACACACAGAGAGACACAGAGACACAGAGACACAGAGAGAGACACACAGAGACACAGTGACAGAGAGACACACAGAGAGACACAGAGACACAGAGAGACACACAGAGAGACAGAGAGAGACACACAGAGACACAGAGACACAGAGAGAGACACACAGAGACACAGTGACAGAGAGACACACAGAGAGACACAGAGACACAGAGAGACACACAGAGAGACACACAGAGAGACACAGAGACACAGAGAGAGACAGAGAGAGACACACAGAGACACAGTGACAGAGAGAGACAGAGAGAGACACAGAGAGACACACAGAGACACAGAGAGAGACACACAGAGACACAGTGAGAGACACACAGAGAGACAGAGAGACACACAGAGAGACAGAGAGACACACAGAGACACACAGAGACACACAGAGACACACAGAGAGACACACAGAGACACACAGAGACAGAGAGAGACACAGAGAGACAGAGAGAGACACACAGAGACACAGAGAGAGAGAGAGACACACAGAGACACACAGAGACACACAGAGAGACACAGAGACACAGAGAGACACACAGAGAGACAGAGAGACAGAGAGAGACACAGAGAGACAGAGAGACACAGAGAGAGACACACAGAGAGACAGAGAGAGACACACAGAGACACACAGAGACACACAGAGACACACAGAGAGACACAGAGACACAGAGAGACACACAGAGAGACAGAGAGAGACACAGAGAGACACACAGAGACACAGAGAGACAGAGAGAGACAGAGAGAGACACACAGAGACACAGAGAGAGAGAGAGACACACAGAGACACACAGAGACACACAGAGAGACACAGAGACACAGAGAGACACACAGAGAGACAGAGAGACAGAGAGAGACACAGAGAGACAGAGAGACACAGAGAGAGACACACAGAGAGACAGAGAGAGACACACAGAGACACACAGAGACACACAGAGACACACAGAGAGACACAGAGACACAGAGAGACACACAGAGAGACAGAGAGAGACACAGAGAGACACACAGAGACACAGAGAGACAGAGAGAGACAGAGAGAGACACACAGAGACACAGTGACAGAGAGAGACAGAGAGAGACACAGAGAGACACACAGAGACACAGAGAGAGACACACAGAGACACAGAGAGACACACAGAGACACAGAGAGAGACACAGAGAGAGAGAGAGACACACAGAGAGACAGAGAGACACACAGAGACACACAGAGACACACAGAGACACACAGAGAGACACACAGAGACAGAGAGAGACACAGAGAGACAGAGAGAGACACACAGAGACACAGAGAGAGAGAGAGACACACAGAGACACAGTGAGAGACACACAGAGAGACAGAGAGACACACAGAGAGACAGAGAGACACACAGAGACACACAGAGACACACAGAGACACACAGAGAGACACACAGAGACACACAGAGACAGAGAGAGACACAGAGAGACAGAGAGAGACACACAGAGACACAGAGAGAGAGAGAGACACACAGAGAGACAGAGAGACACAGAGAGAGACACACAGAGAGACAGAGACACACAGAGACACACAGAGACACACAGAGACACACAGAGACACACAGAGAGACACAGAGACACAGAGAGACACACAGAGAGACAGAGAGACAGAGAGACACAGAGAGACACACAGAGAGACACAGAGACACAGTGAGAGACAGAGAGAGACAGAGAGACACACAGAGAGACACACAGAGACACACAGAGAGACACAGAGAGACACACAGAGACACAGAGAGACAGAGAGACACAGAGAGACACACAGAGAGACACAGAGACACAGTGAGAGACAGAGAGAGACAGAGAGAGACACACACAGAGACACAGAGAGACACAGAGACACAGAGAGACACACAGAGACACACAGAGACACACAGAGAGACACAGAGACACAGAGAGACACACAGAGACACAGAGAGACACAGAGAGACACACAAAGACACACAGAGAGACACACAGAGAGACACAGAGACACAGAGAGACACACAGAGACACACAAAGACACAGAGACACACAGAGAGACACACAGAGACACACAGAGAGACACACAGAGACACAGAGAGACACAGAGACACAGAGAGACACACAGAGACACACAGAGACACACAGAGAGACACAGAGAGACACACAGAGACACACAGAGAGACACAGAGACACAGAGAGACACACAGAGACACAGAGAGACACAGAGAGACACACAAAGACACACAGAGAGACACACAGAGACACACAGAGAGACACAGAGAGACACACAAAGACACAGAGACACAGAGAGACACAGAGACACACAGAGACACAGAGACACAGAGAGACACACAGAGACACACAAAGACACAGAGACACACAGAGAGACACACAGAGACACACAGAGACACAGAGACACACAGAGAGACACAGAGAGACACACAAAGACACAGAGACACACAAAGACACAGAGACACACAGAGACACACAGAGACACACAGAGACACACACAGAGACACAGAGACACACAGAGAGACACAGAGACACACAGAGACTCACAGAGACACACAGAGACACACAGAGACTCACAGAGACTCACAGAGACACACAGAGACACAGAGACACACAGAGACTCACAGAGACACAGAGACACACAGAGACACACAGAGACACACAGAGACACACACAGAGACACAGAGACACACAGAGACACACAGAGACACACAGAGACTCACAGAGACACACAGAGAGACACACAGAGACACAGAGACACACAGACTCACAGAGACACACAGAGACACACAGACACACAGAGACACAGAGACACACAGAGACACACAGAGACACAGAGACACACAGAGACACAGAGACACACAGAGACACACAGACACACAGAGACACACAGAGAGACAGAGACACACAGACACACAGAGACACACAGAGACTCACAGAGACACACAGAGACACACAGAGACACACAGAGACACGCAGAGACACACAGAGACACAGAGACACACAGAGACACAGAGACACACAGAGACACACAGACACACAGAGACACAGAGACACACAGAGACACACAGAGAGACAGAGACACACAGACACACAGAGACACACAGACACACAGAGACACACAGAGACACAGAGACACACAGAGACACAGAGACACACAGAGACACAGAGACACACAGAGACACACAGACACACAGAGACACACAGAGAGACAGAGACACACAGACACGCAGAGACACACAGAGACACAGAGACACACAGAGACACAGAGACACACAGAGACACAGAGACACACAGAGACACAGAGACACACAGAGACACACAGACACACAGAGACACACAGAGAGACAGAGACACACAGACACACAGAGACACACAGAGACTCACAGAGACACACAGAGACACACAGAGACACACTACACTATACTACTACTGATGATGATGATGATACTACTGATGATGATACTACTGATGATGATGATGATACTACTACTGATGATGATGATGATGATACTACTACTGATGATGATGATGATACTACTGATGATGATGATGATACTACTACTGATGATGATGATGATACTACTGATGATGATGATGATACTACTACTGATGATGATGATGATACTACTACTGATGATGATGATGATACTACTGATGATGATGATGATACTACTGATGATGATGATACTACTGATGATGATGATGATACTACTGATGATGATGGTGATACTACTGATGATGATGATGATACTACTACTGATGATGATGATACTACTGATGATGATGATGATACTACTGATGATGATGATGATACTACTGATGATGATGATGATACTACTACTGATGATGATGATACTACTGATGATGATGATGATACTACTGATGATGATGATGATACTACTACTGATGATGATGATACTACTGATGATGATGATGATACTACTGATGATGATGATGATACTACTGATGATGATGATGATACTACTACTGATGATGATGATACTACTACTGATGATGATGATACTACTGATGATGATGATGATGATACTACTGATGATGATGATACTACTGATGATGATGATGATACTACTGATGATGATGATGATACTACTGATGATGATGATGATACTACTACTGATGATGATGATGATACTACTGATGATGATGATACTACTACTGATGATGATGATACTACTGATGATGATGATGATACTACTGATGATGATGATGATACTACTGATGATGATGATGATACTACTACTGATGATGATGATGATACTACTGATGATGATGATACTACTGATGATGATGATGATACTACTGATGATGATGATGATGATACTACTGATGATGATGATGATGATACTACTGATGATGATGATACTACTACTGATGATGATGATGATGATACTACTGATGATGATGATACTACTGATGATGATGATACTACTGATGATGATACTACTACTGATGATGATGATGATACTACTGATGATGATACTACTACTGATGATGATGATGATACTACTGATGATGATGATGATGATACTACTACTGATGATGATGATACTACTACTGATGATGATGATACTACTGATGATGATGATGATGACGACCCATTCACCTCGCCAGCGACGATCCCATTGGCTGCAGTTGCCGCGGCGATTGACCAATCGGAGAAGCCTGCACGAGCAGAGACCACGTGACACACACACACACAGACACACAAAGACAAAGGTCCCCCGTGTAGCCTTCACAGGCTGTAGGGGCAAGTGCTGTTAGCGAGCACCTGTGAAGGCCGGCACTGAGGCACACGAGGGGGTGGGGTGACCAGCACCACGCCCGGCCGCCTTTGTCTCCCCCAGTGGCACGATGTTTACTACACACCGCTACACCAGGTACTCAGTTGAGGCTGAGTCGACCTAGGGGAGGCCCAGGACTGGTTCAGCCACTCACCCACCCACTCACGCACTCACGCACTCACTCACTCACTCACCCACCCACTCACCCAATAACTCACTCACTTACTCACTCACCCACCCACTCACCCACTCACCCACTCACCCACTCACTCACCCACCCACTCACTCACCCACCCACTCACCCACCCACTCACCCACTAACTCACTCAATTACCCATGCACCCACTCACTCACTCACCCACCCACTCACTCACCCACCCACTCACCCACTCACCCACTAACTCACTCACTCACCCACCGACCCACTCACTCACTCACCCACCCACTCACTCACCCACTCACCCACCCACCCACTCACCCAATAACTCACTCACCCACTCACTCACTCACCCGCTCACTCACCCACCCACACACTCACCCACCCACCCACTCACCCACTCACCCACCCACTCACTCACCCACCCACCCACCCACTCACTCTCCCACCCACTCACTCACTCACCCACCCACCCACTCACCCACTCACCCACCCACTCACCCACCCACTCACCCACACACTCACCCACCCACCCACTCACCCACTCACCCACCCACTCACCCACCCACCCACCCACCCACTCACCCATCCACCCACTAACTCACTCAATTACCCATGCACTCACTCACTCACTCACCCACCCACTCACCCACCCACTCACCCACTCACCCACCCAACCACCCACCCACCCACTCACTCACTCACCCACTCACCAACCCACTCACTCACCCACTCACCCACCCACTCACCCACGCACCCACTCACCCACTCACCCACCCACTCACCCACCCACTCACTCACCCACCCACCCACCCACCCACTCACTCACCCACTCACCCACCCACTCACCCACCCACTCACCCACCCACTCACCCACTCACCCACCCACCGACTCACCCACTCACTCACTCACCCACCCACTCACCAACCCACCCACTCACCCACTCACCCACCCACTCACCCACCCACCCACCCACTCACCCATCCACCCACTAACTCACTCAATTACCCATGCACCCACTCACTCACTCACTCACCCACCCACTCACTCACCCACCCACTCACCCACCCACCCACCCACTCACCCACCCACCCACCCACCCACCCACTCACCCAATCACCCACCCACTCACTCACTCACCCACCCACCCACTCCCTCACCCACCCACTCACTCACCCACTCACCCACCCGCCCACCCACTCACCCACCCACTCACTCACCCACCCACTCACCCACTCACCCACCAACTCACCCACCCACCCACTCACTCACCCACCCACTCACCCACCCACCCACCCACCCACTCACTCACCCACCAACCCACCCACTCACTCACCCACTCACCCACCCACTCACCCACGCACCCTCTCACCCACTCACCCATCCACCCACTCACCCACTCACCCATCCACCCACCCACCCACTCAATCACCCACCCACCCACTCACCCACTCACTCACCCACCCACCCACCCACTCACTCACGCACTCACCCACCCACTCACCCACTCACCCACCCACTCACCCAATCACTCACTCACCCACCCACTCACCCACTCACTCACCCACCCACTCACCCAATCACTCACTCACCCACTCACTCACCCACCCACCCACCCACCCACTCACTCACCCACCCACTAACCCACCCACCCACCCACTCACTCACCCACCCACTAACCCACTCACCCACCCACCCACTCACCCACCCGCCCACCCACCCACCGACCCCACTCACTCACCCACTCACCCACCCACCCACTCACTCACCCACCCACCCACTCACCCACCCACTCACCCACCCACTCACCCACCCATTCACCCACCCACCCACCCATTCACCCACCCACCCACTCACCTACCCACCCACTCACTCACCCACCCACCCACCCACTCACCCACCCACCCACCCACTCACCCACCCACCCACCCACCCACCCACCCACTCACTCACCCACCCACTAACCCACCCACCCACCCACTCACTCACCCACCCACTAACCCACTCACCCACCCACCCACCAACTCACCCACCCATTCACCCACCCACCCATTCACCCACCCACCCACCCACTCACCCACTCACTCACCCACTCACTCATTCACCCACCCACCCACCCACCCACTCACTCACCCACCCACCCACCCACCCACCCACTCACCCACCCACCCACCCACCAACTCACCCACCCACTCACCCACCCACTCACCCACCAACTCACCCACACACTCACTCACTCACCCACCCACCCACTCACTCACCCACTCACCCACCCACTCACTCACCCACTCACCCACCCACCCACCCACTCACTCACTCACCCAACCACCCACCCACTCACCCACCCACCCACCCACCAACTCACCCACCCATTCACCCACCCACCCACTCACCCACCCACTCACCCACCCACCCACCCACTCACCCACCCACCCACTCACTCACCCACCCACTAACCCACTCAACCACCCACCCACCAACTCACCCACCCATTCACCCACCCACCCATTCACCCACCCACTCACTCACCCACCCACTCACCCACTCACCCACCAACTCACCCACCCACCCACCCACCCACTCACTCACCCACCCACTCACCCACCCACCCACCCACCCACCCACTCACTCACCCACCAACCCACCCACTCACTCACCCACTCACCCACCCACCCACTCACCCACGCACCCTCTCACCCACTCACCCATCCACCCACTCACCCACTCACCCATCCACCCACCCACCCACTCAATCACCCACCCACCCACTCACCCACTCACTCACCCACCCACCCACTCACTCACGCACTCACCCACCCACTCACCCACTCACCCACCCACTCACCCAATCACTCACTCACCCACCCACTCACCCACTCACTCACCCACCCACTCACCCAATCACTCACTCACCCACTCACTCACCCACCCACCCACCCACTCACTCACCCACCCATTAACCCACCCACCCACCCACTCACTCACCCACCCACTAACCCACTCACCCACCCACCCACTCACCCACCCGCCCACCCACCCACCCACCGACCCACTCACTCACCCACTCACCCACCCACCCACTCACTCACCCACCCACCCACTCACCCACCCACTCACCCACCCACTCACCCACCCATTCACCCACCCACCCATTCACCCACCCACCCACTCACCTACCCACCCACTCACTCACCCCACCCACCCACTCACCCACCCACCCACCCACCCACCCACTCACTCACCCACCCACTAACCCACCCACCCACCCACTCACTCACCCACCCACTAACCCACTCACCCACCCACCCACCA
>NW_027621120.1:67500-70000 GCF_964198595.1 Lampetra fluviatilis
TGAGTGAGTGAATGAGTGGGTGAGTGAGTGAGTGGTGGTGAGTGTGTGAGTGAGTGGTGAGTCAGTGAATGAGTGGGTGTGAGTGGTGAGTGAGTGGTGATGAATGAGTGGGTGAGTGAGTGAGTGGGTGAGTGTGTGAGTGAGTGTTGTGAGTGAGTGAGTGAGTGGGTGAGTGAGTGAGTGAGTGAGTGAGTGAGTTAGTGAGTGAGTGGGTGAGTGAGTGAATGAGTGGGTGAGTTGTGAGTGAGTGAGTGAGTGGTGAGTGAGTGAAGTGGTGAGTGAGTGAGTGAGTGAGTGAGTGGGTGAGTTAGTGAGTGAGTGAGTGAATGAGTGAGTGAGTGAAGTGAGTGGAGTGAGTGAGTGAGTGTGTGAGTGAGTGAGTGAGTGAGTGAGTGGGTGAGTGAGTGAGTGAGTGGGTGAGTGAGTAGTGAGTGAGTGGTGAGTGAGTGAGTGAGTGAGTGAGTGAGTGAGTGAGTGAGTGAGTAGTGAGTGAGTGAGTGAGTGAGTGAGTGAGTGGGGTGAGTGAGTGAGTGGGTGAGTGAGGTGAGTGAGTGGTGGAGTGAGTGAGTGAGTGGGTGAGTGAGTGAGTGTGTGGTGAGTGAGTGTGTGAGTGAGTGAGTGGGTGGGTGAGTGAGTGAGTGGTGAGTGAGTGGAGTGAGTGAGTGAGTGAGTGAGTGGGTGAGTGAGTGAGTGGGTGAGTGAGTGAGTGGGGTGAGTGAGTGAGTGAGTGGGTGAGTGAGTGAGTGAGTGAGTGGGTGAGTGAGTGGGTGAGTGAGTGAGTGAGTGAGTGAGTGAGTGAGTGAGTGAGTGGGTGAGGAGTGAGTGGGTGAGTGAGTGAGTGAGTGGGTGAGTGAGTGGTGGTGAGTGAGTGAGTGGGTGAGTGAGTGGGTGAGTGAGTGAGTGAGTGAGTGGGTGAGTGAGTGAGTGGGTGAGTGAGTGAGTGGGTGAGTGAGTGAGTGGGTGAGTGAGTGAGTGAGTGAATGAGTGAGTCAGTGAATGAGTGGGTGAGTGAGTGAGTGAGTGGGTGAGTGAGTGAGTGAGTGGGTGAGTGAGTGAGTGAGTGGGTGAGTGAGTAGTGAGTGAATGAGTGAGTGAGTGAGTGAGTGAGTGGGTGAGTGAGTGAGTGAGTGAGTGAATGAGTGGGTGAGTGAGTGAGTGGGTGAGTGAGTGAGTGAGTGGGTGAGTGAGTGAGTGAGTGGGTGAGTGAGTGAGTGGGTGAGTGAGTGAGTGAGTGAGTGGGTGAGTGAGTGGGTGAGTGAGTGAGTGAGTGAGTGGGTGAGTGGTGAGTGAGTGGATGAGTGAGTGAGTGAGTGAGTGGGTGAGTGAGTGAGTGGATGAGTGTGAATGAGTGAGTGAGTGAGTGAGTGGGTGAGTGGTGAGTGAGTGGATGAGTGAGTGAGTGAATGACTGAGTGGGTGAGTGAGTGAGTGAATGAGTGGGTGAGTGAGTGGTGAGTGAGTGGTGAGTGAGTGGTGAGTGAGTGGTGAGTGAGTGGTGAGTTTTTTTCTCACCTCCGGACGTAACACCACACATCACCACACCAACGATCAGCATCATCAAGGAAGCCATCTCGCTCACTAAATCCGAGATTCCCCAAAGCTCTTTGCTGCTAGCGCTGTGCAGAAAGGCAAAGCCCCCCCAGGTAGCCTCTGGCTGGCTCTGTGGGGGTGGAGGGAGGGCAAAGAGTTGTTAGTCACTCAGTCAGTCACTTAGTCAGTCAGTCAGTCACTCAGTCAGTCACTCAGTCAGTCAGTCAGTCACTCAGTCAGTCAGTCACTCAGTCAATCACTCCCTCAGTCATGCAGTGACTCCATCAGTCACTCACTCATCCACTCAGTCACTCACTCACCCACTCACTCACCCACTCACTCAACCACTCACCCACCCACCCACTCACTCACCCACTCACCTATCCACTCACCCACTCACTCACCCACTCACTCAACCACTCACCCACCCACTCACTCACCCACTCACCTATCCACTCACCCACTCACTCAACCACTCACTCTCCCACTCACCCACTCACTCGCCCACTCAATCGCCCACTCACCCACTCAACCACTCATCCACTCACTCACCCACCCACCATTCACTCATCCACCCACTCACCCACTCACTCACCCACTCATTCACTCATCCACCAACTCACCCACTCACTCACTCACTCTCCCACTCACTCACCCACTCACCCACTCACTCACCCACTCACTCATCCACTCAACCACTCACCCACTCACCCACTCACCCACTCACTCATCCACTCAACCACTCACCCACTCACCCACTCACCCACTCACCCACTCACTCACTCACTCATCCACCCACTCACCCACTCACTCACTCTCCCACTCACTCACTCACTCATCCACCCACCCACCAACTCACCCACTCACCCACTCACCCACTCACCCACCCACTTACCGACCCACTCACCAACTCACTCACTCACTTTCCCACTCACCCACTCACTCACCCACTCAACCACTCACCCACCATT
>NW_027621120.1:80000-110000 GCF_964198595.1 Lampetra fluviatilis
GGGGTAGGGTACGTGTATCGGGTAGGGTACGGGTATCAGGTAGGGTACGGGTATCGGGTAGGGTACGGGTATGGGGTAGAGTATGGGTATCGGGTAGGGTACGTGTATCAGGTAGGGTACGGGTATCGGGTAGGGTAGGGTAGGGTACGTGTATCGGGTAGGGTACGTGTATCAGGTAGGGTACGGGTATCGGGTAGGGTAGGGTAGGGTACGTGTATCGGGTAGGGTACGGGTATCGGGTAGGGTAGGGTACGGGTATCAGGTAGGGTACGTGTATCGGGTAGGGTACGGGTATCGGGTAGGGTAGGGTAGGGTACGTGTATCGGGTAGGGTACGTGTATCGGGTAGGGTACGGGTATCTGGTAGGGTACGTGTATCGGGTAGGGTACGGGCATCGGGTAGGGTGCGGGTATCAGGTAGGGTACGGGTATCAGGTAGGGTACGGGTATCGGGTAGGGTGCGGGTATCAGGTAGGGTACGGGTATCAGGTAGGGTACGGGCATCGGGTAGGGTACGGGCATCGGGTAGGGTACGGGCATCGGGTAGGGTACGGGCATAGGGTAGGGTACGGGTATCGGGTAGGGTACGGGCATCGGGTAGGGTACGGGTATCGGGTAGGGTACGGGCATCGGGTAGGGTACGGGTATCTGGTAGGGTACGGGTATCTGGTAGGGTACGGGTATGGGGTAGGGTACGGGCATCGGGTAGGGTACGTGTATAGGGTAGGGTACGGGTATCGGGTAGGGTACGGGCATCGGGTAGGGTACGGGTATCTGGTAGGGTACGGGTATCGGGTAGGGTACGGGTATCGGGTAGGGTACGGGCATCGGGTAGGGTACGTGTATAGGGTAGGGTACGGGTATCGGGTAGGGTGCGGGTATCTGGTAGGGTACGGGTATCGGGTAGGGTACGTGTATAGGGTAGGGTACGTGTATCGGGTAGGGTACGGGTATCGGGTAGGGTACGGGTAGGGTACGGGTAGGGTACGTGTATCGGGTAGGGTACGGGTATCGGGTAGGGTACGGGCATCGGGTAGGGTACGGGTATCGGGTAGGGTACGGGTATCGGGTAGGGTACGGGTATCGGGTAGGGTACGGGTATCGGGTAGGGTACGGGTATCGGGTAGGGTACGGGCATCGGGTAGGGTACGGGCATCGGGTAGGGTACGGGTATCGGGTAGGGTACGGGCATCGGGTAGGGTACGGGCATCGGGTAGGGTACGGGCATCGGGTAGGGTACGGGTATCGGGTAGGGTACGGGTATCGGGTAGGGTACGGGCATCGGGTAGGGTACGGGCATCGGGTAGGGTACGGGTATCGGGTAGGGTAGGGGTATCGGGTAGGGTACGGGTATCGGGTAGGGTACGGGTATCGGGTAGGGTGCGGGTATCGGGTAGGGTACGTGTATCGGGTAGGGTACGGGTAGGGTACGTGTATCGGGTAGGGTACGGGTATCGGGTAGGGTACGGGTATCGGGTAGGGTACGGGTATCGGGTAGGGTACGGGTAGGGTACGTGTATCGGGTAGGGTACGGGTATCGGGTAGGGTACGGGTATCGGGTAGGGTACGTGTATCGGGTAGGGTGCGGGTATCGGGTAGGGTACGGGTATCAGGTAGGGTACGGGTATCGGGTAGGGTACGGGTATCAGGTAGGGTACGGGTATCAGGTAGGGTACGGGTATCGGGTAGGGTACGGGTATCGGGTAGGGTACGGGTATCGGGTAGGGTACGGGTATCGGGTAGGGTACGGGTATCAGGTAGGGTACGGGTATCGGGTAGGGTACGGGTATCGGGTAGGGTACGGGTAGGGTACGGGTATCGGGTAGGGTACGGGTATCGGGTAGGGTACGGGTAGGGTACGGGTATCGGGTAGGGTAGGGGTATCGGGTAGGGTAGGGGTATCGGGTAGGGTACGGGTATCGGGTAGGGTACGGGCATCGGGTAGGGTACGGGCATCGGGTAGGGTACGGGCATCGGGTAGGGTACGGGTATCGGGTAGGGTACGGGTATCGGGTAGGGTACGGGTATCGGGTAGGGTACGGGCATCGGGTAGGGTACGGGTATCGGGTAGGGTACGGGCATCGGGTAGGGTACGGGTATCGGGTAGGGTACGGGCATCGGGTAGGGTACGGGTATCGGGTAGGGTACGGGCATCGGGTAGGGTACGGGTATCGGGTAGGGTACGGGTATCGGGTAGGGTACGGGTATCGGGTAGGGTACGGGTATCGGGTAGGGTACGGGCATCGGGTAGGGTACGGGTATCGGGTAGGGTACGGGCATCGGGTAGGGTACGGGTATCGGGTAGGGTACGGGTATCGGGTAGGGTAGGGGTATCGGGTAGGGTACGGGCATCGGGTAGGGTACGGGCATCGGGTAGGGTACGGGTATCAGGTAGGGTACGGGTATCGGGTAGGGTACGGGTATCAGGTAGGGTACGTGTATCAGGTAGGGTACGGGTATCGGGTAGGGTACGGGTAGGGTAGGGTACGGGTATCGGGTAGGGTACGGGTATCGGGTAGGGTACGGGTACGGGTAGGGTACGGGTATCGGGTAGGGTACGGGTATCGGGTAGGGTACGGGTACGGGTAGGGTACGGGTATCGGGTAGGGTACGGGTATCGGGTAGGGTACGTGTATCAGGTAGGGTACGTGTATCGGGTAGGGTACGGGTATCGGGTAGGGTACGGGTATCAGGTAGGGTACGGGTATCGGGTAGGGTACGGGTATGGGGTAGGGTACGGGTAGGGTACGGGCATCGGGTAGGGTACGGGCATCGGGTAGGGTACGGGTATCAGGTAGGGTACGGGTACCGGGTAGGGTACGGGTATCGGGTAGGGTACGGGTATCGGGTAGGGTACGGGTATCGGGTAGGGTACGGGTACAGGTAGGGTACGGGTATCGGGTAGGGTACGTGTATCGGGTAGGGTACGGGTATCGGGTAGGGTACGGGTACAGGTAGGGTACGGGTATCGGGTAGGGTACGGGTATCGGGTAGGGTACGGGTATCGGGTAGGGTACGGGTATCGGGTAGGGTACGGGTATCGGGTAGGGTACGGGTATCGGGTAGGGTACGGGTACAGGTAGGGTACGGGTATCGGGTAGGGTACGGGTATCGGGAAGGGTACGGGTACAGGTAGGGTACGGGTATCGGGTAGGGTACGGGTATCAGGTAGGGTACGGGTATCGGGTAGGGTACGGGTATGGGGTAGAGTATGGGTATCGGGTAGGGTACGTGTATCAGGTAGGGTACGGGTATCGGGTAGGGTAGGGTAGGGTACGTGTATCGGGTAGGGTACGTGTATCAGGTAGGGTACGGGTATCGGGTAGGGTAGGGTAGGGTACGTGTATCGGGTAGGGTACGGGTATCGGGTAGGGTAGGGTACGGGTATCAGGTAGGGTACGTGTATCGGGTAGGGTACGGGTATCGGGTAGGGTAGGGTAGGGTACGTGTATCGGGTAGGGTACGTGTATCGGGTAGGGTACGGGTATCTGGTAGGGTACGTGTATCGGGTAGGGTACGGGCATCGGGTAGGGTGCGGGTATCAGGTAGGGTACGGGTATCAGGTAGGGTACGGGTATCGGGTAGGGTGCGGGTATCAGGTAGGGTACGGGTATCAGGTAGGGTACGGGCATCGGGTAGGGTACGGGCATCGGGTAGGGTACGGGCATCGGGTAGGGTACGGGCATAGGGTAGGGTACGGGTATCGGGTAGGGTACGGGCATCGGGTAGGGTACGGGTATCGGGTAGGGTACGGGCATCGGGTAGGGTACGGGTATCTGGTAGGGTACGGGTATCTGGTAGGGTACGGGTATGGGGTAGGGTACGGGCATCGGGTAGGGTACGTGTATAGGGTAGGGTACGGGTATCGGGTAGGGTACAGGCATCGGGTAGGGTACGGGTATCTGGTAGGGTACGGGTATCGGGTAGGGTACGGGTATCGGGTAGGGTACGGGCATCGGGTAGGGTACGTGTATAGGGTAGGGTACGGGTATCGGGTAGGGTGCGGGTATCTGGTAGGGTACGGGTATCGGGTAGGGTACGTGTATAGGGTAGGGTACGTGTATCGGGTAGGGTACGGGTATCGGGTAGGGTACGGGTAGGGTACGGGTAGGGTACGTGTATCGGGTAGGGTACGGGTATCGGGTAGGGTACGGGCATCGGGTAGGGTACGGGTATCGGGTAGGGTACGGGTATCGGGTAGGGTACGGGTATCGGGTAGGGTACGGGTATCGGGTAGGGTACGGGTATCGGGTAGGGTACGGGCATCGGGTAGGGTACGGGCATCGGGTAGGGTACGGGTATCGGGTAGGGTACGGGCATCGGGTAGGGTACGGGCATCGGGTAGGGTACGGGCATCGGGTAGGGTACGGGTATCGGGTAGGGTACGGGTATCGGGTAGGGTACGGGCATCGGGTAGGGTACGGGCATCGGGTAGGGTACGGGTATCGGGTAGGGTAGGGGTATCGGGTAGGGTACGGGTATCGGGTAGGGTACGGGTATCGGGTAGGGTGCGGGTATCGGGTAGGGTACGTGTATCGGGTAGGGTACGGGTAGGGTACGTGTATCGGGTAGGGTACGGGTATCGGGTAGGGTACGGGTATCGGGTAGGGTACGGGTATCGGGTAGGGTACGGGTAGGGTACGTGTATCGGGTAGGGTACGGGTATCGGGTAGGGTACGGGTATCGGGTAGGGTACGTGTATCGGGTAGGGTGCGGGTATCGGGTAGGGTACGGGTATCAGGTAGGGTACGGGTATCGGGTAGGGTACGGGTATCAGGTAGGGTACGGGTATCAGGTAGGGTACGGGTATCGGGTAGGGTACGGGTATCGGGTAGGGTACGGGTATCGGGTAGGGTACGGGTATCAGGTAGGGTACGGGTATCGGGTAGGGTACGGGTATCGGGTAGGGTACGGGTAGGGTACGGGTATCGGGTAGGGTACGGGTATCGGGTAGGGTACGGGTAGGGTACGGGTATCGGGTAGGGTAGGGGTATCGGGTAGGGTAGGGGTATCGGGTAGGGTACGGGTATCGGGTAGGGTACGGGCATCGGGTAGGGTACGGGCATCGGGTAGGGTACGGGCATCGGGTAGGGTACGGGTATCGGGTAGGGTACGGGTATCGGGTAGGGTACGGGTATCGGGTAGGGTACGGGCATCGGGTAGGGTACGGGTATCGGGTAGGGTACGGGTATCGGGTAGGGTACGGGTATCGGGTAGGGTACGGGCATCGGGTAGGGTACGGGTATCGGGTAGGGTACGGGCATCGGGTAGGGTACGGGTATCGGGTAGGGTACGGGTATCGGGTAGGGTAGGGGTATCGGGTAGGGTACGGGCATCGGGTAGGGTACGGGCATCGGGTAGGGTACGGGTATCAGGTAGGGTACGGGTATCGGGTAGGGTACGGGTATCAGGTAGGGTACGTGTATCAGGTAGGGTACGGGTATCGGGTAGGGTACGGGTAGGGTAGGGTACGGGTATCGGGTAGGGTACGGGTATCGGGTAGGGTACGGGTACGGGTAGGGTACGGGTATCGGGTAGGGTACGGGTATCGGGTAGGGTACGGGTACGGGTAGGGTACGGGTATCGGGTAGGGTACGGGTATCGGGTAGGGTACGTGTATCAGGTAGGGTACGTGTATCGGGTAGGGTACGGGTATCGGGTAGGGTACGGGTATCAGGTAGGGTACGGGTATCGGGTAGGGTACGGGTATGGGGTAGGGTACGGGTAGGGTACGGGCATCGGGTAGGGTACGGGTATGGGGTAGGGTACGGGTATCAGGTAGGGTACGGGTACCGGGTAGGGTACGGGTATCGGGTAGGGTACGGGTATCGGGTAGGGTACGGGTATCGGGTAGGGTACGGGTACAGGTAGGGTACGGGTATCGGGTAGGGTACGTGTATCGGGTAGGGTACGGGTATCGGGTAGGGTACGGGTACAGGTAGGGTACGGGTATCGGGTAGGGTACGGGTATCGGGTAGGGTACGGGTATCGGGTAGGGTACGGGTATCGGGTAGGGTACGGGTATCGGGTAGGGTACGGGCATCGGGTAGGGTACGGGTATCGGGTAGGGTACGGGCATCGGGTAGGGTACGGGTATCGGGTAGGGTACGTGTATCGGGTAGGGTACGGGTATCGGGTAGGGTACGGGTATCGGGTAGGGTACGGGTATGGGGTAGGGTACGGGTAGGGTACGGGCATCGGGTAGGGTACGGGTATGGGGTAGGGTACGGGTATCAGGTAGGGTACGGGTACGGGTAGGGTACGGGTATCGGGTAGGGTACGGGTATCAGGTAGGGTACGGGTAGGGTACGTGTATCGGGTAGGGTACGGGTATCTGGTAGGGTACGGGTATTGGGTAGGGTACGGGCATCGGGTAGGGTACGTGTATCGGGTAGGGTACGGGTATCGGGTAGGGTACGGGTATCGGGTAGGGTACGTGTATCGGGTAGGGTACGGGTATCGGGTAGGGTACGTGTATCGGGTAGGGTACGGGTATCGGGTAGGGTACGGGTATCAGGTAGGGTACGGGTATCGGGTAGGGTACGGGTATCGGGTAGGGTGTGGACCAATTCAGTTCATTTTTATTAAATCCTTTATATTAAGTTCGCTTGCTTGCTTGCGCGCTTACGACCGTCCAAATCTTTCGGTCGTTTTTTAAACCACTTCCCGTGATCCAATCGAGCTGACATTTTCCACACAGACTCGTTGTGCATGACGATTAATGTTCGTGAAAAAAAAATGTAAAAATGTTACACTTTTTAGGCAAAAAAATAGTATTTTACATTTATTCAAATACAACTCATTCATGGCTTTGGCTGAACGTCACAGTGTAGGAGCCCAGAGCGTGACGCCTCCACAGGTCGTGGCGGAGTAGCGCAGTTGGTAGCGCCCTCGCTTCCCATGCCAAAGGTCGCGGGATCGATCCCCGCCTCCTCCACAGGCGAATATATTTTTAAATCCTTTATATTAAGTTCGCTTGCTTGCTTGCTTAGGACCGTGCAAATCTTTCGGTCGTTTTTCAACCCACTTCCCGTGATCCAATCGAGCTGACATTTTGCACACAGACTCGTTGTGCATGACGATTAATGTTCGTGAAATTTTTTTCCCAAAATTTTACACTGTTTAGGGAAAACAAATTAAATATTTAATTACCCATTGCTTAATGGTGCATTGCAATCATCTGACCCATAGGTGGCAGCCATCTCAAGCCAGAGGACGAGAGGACTCTAGCCGCCACGCGTATAAAGGATTTATAGTGAAAAACTTCGTTTTTACGGGTTTACTTGTTTCAAGTTCAAGTTCATGCATTATTAGGTGTAGCCCTGTGAGCCATTCGGCTCTTGAATCGAGTGCAACCACAATAAACAATAAAAATTAACCCGTAAAAACAAAGTTTTTCACTATAAATCCTTTATATGCGTGGCGGCTAGAGTCCTCTCGTCCTCTGGCTTGAGATGGCTGCCACCTATGGGTCAGATGATTGCATTGCACCGTTAATCAATTGGTAATTAAATATAATATTTTTGTCCTAAAAAGTGTAAAATTTTGATATACTTAAATATACGCTGCCAAGCTTGGTGGTGTTCAGAAAAGCAGGTCTGTCAGAAAGACAGCGTCTGAATGAGCACCACCACGCTTGGCAGCGTATCTACTTAAATATATACTTAAATATACGCTGCCAAGCTTGGTGGTGTTCAGAAGAACAGGTCTGTCAGAAAGACAGCGTCTGAATGAGCACCACCAAGCTTGGCAGCGTATCTACTTAAATATATACTTAAATATACGCTGCCAAGCTTGGTGGTGTTCAGAAGAACAGGTCTGTCGGAAAGACAGCGTCTGAATGAGCACCACCAAGCTTGGCAGCGTATCTACTTAAATATATACTTAAATATACGCTGCCAAGCTTGGTGGTGTTCAGAAGAACAGGTCTGTCGGAAAGACAGCGTCTGAATGAGCACCACCAAGCTTAGCAGCGTATATACTTAAATATATACTTAAATATACGCTGCCAAGCTTGGTGGTGTTCAGAAGAACAGGTCTGTCGGAAAGACAGCGTCTGAATGAGCACCACCAAGCTTGGCAGCGTATCTACTTAAATATATACTTAAATATACGCTGCCAAGCTTGGTGGTGTTCAGAAGAACAAGTCTGTCGGAAAGACAGCGTCTGAATGAGCACCACCAAGCTTTGCAGCATATATACTTAAATATACGCTGCCAAGCTTGGTGGTGTTCAGAAGAACAGGGCTGTTGGAAAGACAGCCTCTGAATGAGCACCACCATGCTTGGCAGCGTATATACTTAAATATATACTTAAATATACGCTGCCAAGCTTGGTGGTGTTCAGAAGAACAGTGCTGTCGGAAAGACAGCCTCTGAATGAGCACCACCAAACTTGGCAGCGTATATACTTAAATATATACTTAAATATACGCTGCCAAGCTTGGTGGTGTTCAGAAGAACAGGGCTGTCAGAAAGACAGCCTCTGAATGAGCACCACCAAACTTGGCAGCGTATATACTTAAATATATACTTAAATATACGCTGCCAAGCTTGGTGGTGTTCAGAAGAACAGTGCTGTCGGAAAGACAGCCTCTGAATGAGCACCACCAAGCTTGGCAGCGTATATTTAAGCTGGGTTAGAGGGGGAAGAGCGCCTTGACAAATGAATTTGCATATCAAGAGGAATTTAGCATATTTATGGGAAATGCTGATATGGGATTAGTCACTACTTGTGGAATGCGTAGGTGGTGGGGGGGGGGAGGCGTTTTCAAAGTCATATTATGCCCGTGCATTATGCAGTATGCAGGATTAGCAGCATCAAAGGGAGGGAGTAGGGTTAGCAGTAATAGAGGGAAGTTTAATACTGGTAGGAACGAAGTGAACCAGCCTACAATAGATTATATCGTACGTCCGTCGGTCCGTCCGTCCGACCGTCCGTCCGACCGTGTAGCAACATTGCCCCCTACTGCAAACACTTGGCATGACCCTACAAAAACATTTAGACTCAGTGAGGCTTTCCTGGCTAAACAAGTGTAACATTCCCTTATAATTCCCTGAGATAGATTTTAATTAAAACTTTTACTGGTAGAAACGAAGTGGACCAGACCACCAATAGATTATATCGTCCGTCCGTCCGCCCGTGTCCGTTTGTCCGTCCGTCCGTCCGTCCGACAAGATGGCCGCCCGCTCCCCCTGCGATCTGTGAATTAAACAAGATGGCCGTCGCTTCCAGCGCCTCACGGCGAAACTTTGTGATCGACTGACTATGGGCGAACTCATTTATTCTGGTGGGTGAACAGTGGTGGGGAGGGGTGGAGGAGGAATTGATGATCAAAACAAACTTGCACCATCGTCACAGCTGCCGCGACGAGAGATGTGGGAGGAGAAGCGGCGACCGCTGCCTTGCAGGTGAGAGGTGCGTGTGTGTGTGTGCGCGTGTGTGCGCGTGTGTATGCGCGTGTGTGTGTGTGTTTGCGTGCATGCGTGTGTGTGCGTGTGTATGCGCGTGTGTGCGTGCGTGTGTGTATATGTGTGACTGTGTGCGTGTGTGTGCGTGCGTGTGTGCGTGTCCGGCCCACTCGAGCGGCGTGATGAATGGGTGCTATTGGGCTTCGGATCGTTATTCACGGTCAACTGGAAGCGTAGCAACACAACTTAATTACGTGTGCGTGTGCGTGCGTGCATGTGTGTGTACGTGTGTGTGTGTGTGCGTGCGGTGTGTGTGCGTGTGTGTGTGTGCGTGTGTACGTGTATGTGCGTGTGTGCGCGTATGTGCGTGTGTGTGTGCGCATGTGTGTGCGGTCGATATCCCTGTACCGGTATTAGTATTATTCCTACCAGCCCACCCCGCAGGGTCCTGTTAAATTCAAATTTAACTCACAGCGGCCTAAAGCCTACAGCTAGGCCTAAAGCCTAGAACTAGGCCTCAAACTCTCCCTTCGTATCGTACCCCCGCGTGTGTGCAAGGGAGTTAATGTTTACCAATGTTACATTCCCTGATGTTTTTAAATAGAAACACTTACATTTAAAGCTTTTACATTAATAATTAAAACATTTAAATTGAAAATTAACTCACAGCGGCCTAAAGCCTACAGCTAGGCCTAAAGCCTAGAACTAGGCCTCAAACTCTCCCTTCGTATCGTACCCCCGCGTGTGTGCAAGGGAGTTAATGTTTACCAATGTTACATTCCCTGATGTTTTTAAATAGAAACACTTACATTTAAAGCTTTTACATTAATAATTAAAACATTTAAATTAAAAATTAACTCACAGCGGCCTAAAGCCTACAGCTAGGCCTAAAGCCTAGACCTAGGCCTCAAACGCTCCCTTCGTATCGTCCGATTAGGTGTAGCAGCATCGCCCCCTACTGCAAACACTTGGCAGGACCCTACAAAAACCTTTACACTCAGTGGGGCTTTCCTGGCTAAACAAGTGTAATAATACATGATGTTTATATTATTTGGTTATTCGTTCCTACCAGCCCACCCCGCGGAGACCTGTTAGTAAGGAGCTGCAACAGATCAACACGTGGCTGAGCGCAAACAGAAAATCCAGGACACACCGTTACACACCAAGGCTGTGTGCAAAAATCCCAGTGGGGTGCAAGTCAAACAACAACAACAACCACAACAACCACAAGACAACTGAGATAAAATTTCGATTTTGATATAATGTATTATTATTTTATTTTACTATTCTAAATTATTGTACTATTTTATTATTTTATTGCGTTTCATTATTTTATATTATTATTCTAAATTATTGTACTATTTTATTATTTTATTGCGTTTCATTATTTTATATTATTATTCTAAATTATTGTACTATTTTATTATTTTATTGTGTTTCATTATTTTATATTATTATTCTAAATTATTGTACTATTTTATTATTTTATTGCGTTTCATTATTTTATATTATTATTCTAAATTATTGTACTATTTTATTATTTTATTGCGTTTCATTATTTTATATTATTATTCTAAATTATTGAACTATTTTATTATTTTATTGTGTTTCATTATTTTATTTTATTATTCTAAATTATTAAACTATTTTATTATTTTATTGTGTTTCATTATTTTATTTTATTATTCTAAATTATTGAACTATTTTATTATTTTATTGTGTTTCATTATTTTATATTATTATTCTAAATTATTGAACTATTTTATTATTTTATTGTGTTTCATTATTTTATATTATTATTCTAAATTATTATACTATTTTATTATTTTATTGTGTTTCATTATTTTATTTTATTATTCTAAATTATTGTACTATTTTATTATTTTATTGTGTTTCATTATTTTATTTTATTATTCTAAATTATTGTACTATTTTATTATTTTATTGTGTTTCATTATTTTATATTATTATTCTAAATTATTGTACTATTTTATTATTTTATTGTGTTTCATTATTTTATATTATTATTCTAAATTATTGAACTATTTTATTATTTTATTGTGTTTCATTATTTTATATTATTATTCTAAATTATTGTACTATTTTATTATTTTATTGTGTTTCATTATTTTATATTATTATTCTAAATTATTGTACTATTTTATTATTTTATTGTGTTTCATTATTTTATATTATTATTCTAAATTATTGTACTATTTTATTATTTTATTGTGTTTCATTATTTTATATTATTATTCTATTATTGTTCTATTTTATTATTTTATTGTGTTTCATTATTTTATATTATTATTCTAAATTATTGTACTATTTTATTATTTTATTGTGTTTTATTATTTTATTTTATTATTCTAAATTATTGTACTATTTTATTATTTTATTGTGTTTCATTATTTTATTTTATTGTTCTAAATTATTGTACTATTTTATTATTTTATTGTGTTTCATTATTTTATATTATTATTCTAAATTATTGTACTATTTTATTATTTTATTGTGTTTCATTATTTTATTTTATTGTTCTAAATTATTGTACTATTTTATTATTTTATTGTGTTTCATTATTTTATATTATTATTCTAAATTATTAAACTATTTTATTATTTTATTGTGTTTCATTATTTTATATTATTATTCTAAATTATTGTACTATTTTATTATTTTATTGCGTTTCATTATTTTATATTATTATTCTAAATTATTGTACTATTTTATTATTTTATTGCGTTTCATTATTTTATATTATTATTCTAAATTATTGTACTATTTTATTATTTTATTGTGTTTCATTATTTTATTTTATTATTCTAAATTATTGTACTATTTTATTATTTTATTGTGTTTCATTATTTTATTTTATTATTCTAAATTATTATACTATTTTATTATTTTATTGTGTTTCATTATTTTATATTATTATTCTAAATTATTATACTATTTTATTATTTTATTGTGTTTTATTATTTTATATTATTATTCTAAATTATTATACTATTTTATTATTTTATTGTGTTTCATTATTTTATTTTATTATTCTAAATTATTGTACTATTTTATTATTTTATTGTGTTTTATTATTTTATTTTATTATTCTAAATTATTGTACTATTTTATTATTTTATTGTGTTTTATTATTTTATTTTACTATTCTAAATTATTGTACTATTTTATTATTTTATTGTGTTTCATTATTTTATATTATTATTCTAAATTATTGAACTATTTTATTATTTTATTGTGTTTTATTATTTTATATTATTATTCTAAATTATTATACTATTTTATTATTTTATTGTGTTTCATTATTTTATTTTATTATTCTAAATTATTGTACTATTTTATTATTTTATTGTGTTTTATTATTTTATTTTATTATTCTAAATTATTGTACTATTTTATTATTTTATTGTGTTTCATTATTTTATTTTATTATTCTAAATTATTGAACTATTTTATTATTTTATTGCGTTTTATTATTTTATATTATTATTCTAAATTATTGTACTATTTTATTATTTTATTGTGTTTTATTATTTTATATTATTATTCTAAATTATTGTACTATTTTATTATTTTATTGTGTTTCATTATTTTATATTATTATTCTAAATTATTGTACTATTTTATTATTTTATTGTGTTTTATTATTTTATATTATTATTCTAAATTATTGTACTATTTTATTATTTTATTGTGTTTCATTATTTTATATTATTATTCTAAATTATTGTACTATTTTATTATTTTATTGTGTTTCATTATTTTATATTATTATTCTAAATTATTGAACTATTTTATTATTTTATTGTGTTTTATTATTTTATATTATTATTCTAAATTATTATACTATTTTATTATTTTATTGTGTTTCATTATTTTATTTTATTATTCTAAATTATTGTACTATTTTATTATTTTTTATATTTTATTATTTTATTATTTCCCTTCTACGTGACTTTACCGAAAGAACCAAGAAGATGATGATGATACTACTGATGATGATGATACTACTACTGATGATGATACTACTGATGATGATGATGATACTACTGATGATGATGATACTACTACTGATGATGATGATGATGATACTACTACTGATGATGATGATGATACTACTACTGATGATGATACTACTGCTGATGATGATGATGATACTACTGATGATGATGATACTACTACTGATGATGATACTACTGATGATGATGATGATACTACTGATGATGATGATACTACTACTGATGATGATGATGATGATACTACTGATGATGATGATGATGATACTACTACTGATGATGATGATGATACTACTACTGATGATGATACTACTGCTGATGATGATGATGATACTACTGATGATGATGATGCTACTACTGATGATGATGATGATACTACTGATGATGATGATGATACTACTGATGATGATGATACTACTACTGATGATGATGATGATGATACTACTGATGATGATGATGATACTACTGATGATGATGATGATACTACTGATGATGATGATGATACTACTACTGATGATGATGATGATACTACTGATGATAATGATGATGATACTACTGATGATGATGATGATACTACTGATGATGATGATGATGATACTACTGATGATGATGATGATGATACTACTGATGATGATGATGATACTACTGATGATGATGATACTACTACTGATGATGATGATACTACTACTGATGATGATGATGATACTACTACTGATGATGATGATGATACTACTGATGATGATGATGATGATACTACTGATGATGATGATACTACTGCTTATGATGATGATGATGATACTACTGATGATGATGATGATGATACTACTGATGATGATGATGATACTACTGATGATGATGATGATACTACTGATGATGATGATGATACTACTACTGCTTATGATGATGATACTACTGATGATGATGTTGATACTACTGATGATGATGTTGATACTAATGATGATGATGATGATACTACTGATGATGATGATGATTCTACTACTGATGATGATGTTGATACTAATGATGATGATGTTGATACTGATGATGATGATGATGATACTACTACTGATGATGATGATACTACTGATGATGATACTACTACTGATGATGATGATACTACTACTGATGATGATACTACTACTGATGATGATGATACTACTGATGATGATGATACTACTACTGATGATACTACTACTACTGATGATGATACTACTACTGATGATGATGCTACTACCACTGATGATGATGCTACTACTATGAGGATGATGGTGATGATGATGGTGATGATGGTGATGATGGTGATGATGATGATGATGGTGATGATGGTGATGATGATGATGATGGTGATGATGGTGGTGATGATGATGCTGATGATGGTGATGATGGTGATGATGGTGATGGTGATGATGGTGATGATGATGATGATGGTGATGATGGTGATGATGATGATGGTGATGATGGTGGTGATGATGATGCTGATGATGGTGATGATGGTGATGATGGTGATGGTGATGATGGTGGTGATGATGATGCTGATGATGGTGATGATGGTGATGATGGTGATGATGATGATGATGGTGATGATGATGATGCTACTACTGATGATGATACTAGTACTACTGATGCAGCTACTACTACTGATGATGATGCTACTACTATGAGGATGATGGTGATGATGATGATGGTGATGATGGTGATGATGGTGATGATGGTGATGATGATGATGATGGTGATGATGATGGTAATGATGATGATGATGGTGATGATGATGATGGTGATGATGATGATGGTGATGATGGTGATGGTGATGATGATGATGGTGATGATGATGATGATGGTGATGATGGTGATGATGGTGATGGTGATGATGATGATGGTGATGATGATGATGATGGTAATGATGATGATGATGGTGATGATGGTGATGATGATGATGGTGATGATGATGATACTACTACTGATGATGATGATACTACTTCTACTGATGCAGCTACTACCAATGATGATGATGCTACTACTATGAGGATGGTGATGATGATGCTACTACTACTGATGCAGCTACTACTACTGATGATGATGCTACTACTATGAGGATGGTGATGATGATGATTAGGAGATCTGTGTTATTCATATCTCTTTCTCACCCACCCATCAAGCTTATCGCCTTGCTGACGTCAGCACAAATTGAATTAGGGATGCCTAATCGATGATAGGGCCTCTGCTGTTATCGGCACGCACGCCAAACCCTGTGACTCATCCTGGGGTGCTGGTGTAGGTGAACCTAGCCTGGCACCAGCCGGGAAGGTCACTCGGTCAAGCCACCCACCCACTCACCAACTCACCCACTCACCAACTCACTCACCCACTCACCCACCCACCCACCCACTCACCCACCGACTCACTCACCCACCCACCCACCCAATCATCCACCCACCCACTCACCTGCTCACTTACTCACCCACCCACTCACCAACTCACTCACCCACCCACTCACCAACTCACTCACCCACCCACTCACCAACTCACCCACTCACCCACTCACCCACTCACTCACCCACCCTACTACCCACTCACCCACCCACTCACCCACTCACCCACCCACTCACCCACTCACCCACCCACTCACCCACTCACTCACCCACTCACCCACTCACCCACTCCCCACTCACCCACCCACTCACCCACTCACCCACCCACTCACCCACCCACTCACCCACCCACTCACCCACCCACTCACCCACCCAGCCACTCACCCACCCACCCACTCACCCACTCACCAACCCGCCCACTCACCCACTCACCCACCAACTCACCCACTCACCAACCCACTCACCCACCCACCCTACCACTCACTCACCCACCCACCCACTCACTCACCCACCCACCCACCCAATCATCCACCCACTCACTCACCCACTCACTCACCCACCCACCCACTCTACCCACCCACCCACTCACCCACCCACTCACTCACCCACCCACCCTACCACCCACTCACCCACTCACCCACTCACCCACTCACCCACTCATCCACCAACCCACCCACTTACCCACCCACTCACCCACCCACTCACCCACCCACCCACTCACTCACCCACCCACCCTACCACCCACTCACCCACTCACCCACTCCCCCACCCACTCACCCACCCACCCACCCACCAACTCACCCACACACTCACTCAGCAATCTCTCTCCATCTCTCTCTCCTCTCGCTCCCAACCTCCTGCGTAATTCCATCACCCACTCACCCACTCACCCACCCACTCACCCACTCACCCACCCACTCACCCACCCACTCACCCATTCACCCACTCACCCACTCACCCACCCACTCACTCACCCACCCACTCACCCACCAACTCACCCACACACTCACTCAGCAATCTCTCTCCATCTCTCTCTCCTCTCGCTCCCATCCTCCTGCGTAATTCCATCACCCACTCACCCACTCACCCACTCACCCACCCACCCACTCACCCACTCACCCACCCACCCACCCACTCACCCACTCACTCACCCACCAACTCACCCACACACTCACTCAGCAATCTCTCTCCATCTCTCTCTCCTCTCGCTCCCATCCTCCTGCATAATTCCATCACCCACTCACCCACTCACCCACTCACCCACCCACTCACCCACCCACCAACTCACCCACCCACCCACTCACCCACCAACTCACCCACTCACCCACCCACTCACCCACCAACTCACCCATACACTCACTCAGCAATCTCTCTCCATCTCTCTCTCCTCTCGCTCCCATCCTCCTGCATAATTCCATCACCCACTCACCCACTCACCCACTCACCCACTCACTCACCCACCCGCTCACCCACTCACCCACCCACCCACTCACCCACCCACCCACCAACTCACCCACACACTCACTCAGCAATCTCTCTCCATCTCTCTCTCCTCTCGCTCCCATCCTCCTGCGTAATTCCATCACCCACTCACCCACTCACCCACCCACTCACCCACTCACTCACCCACTCACCCACCCACCCACTCACCCACCCACCCACCAACTCACCCACACACTCACTCAGCAATCTCTCTCCATCTCTCTCTCCTCTCGCTCCCATCCTCCTGCATAATTCCATCACCCACTCACCCACTCACCCACTCACCCACCCACTCACCCACTCACCCACTCACCCACCCACCAACTCACCCACCCACCCACTCACCCACCAACTCACCCACACACTCACTCAGCAATCTCTCTCCATCTCTCTCTCCTCTCGCTCCCATCCTCCTGCATAATTCCATCACCCACTCACCCACTCACCCACTCACCCACCAACTCACCCACACACTCACCCACCCACTCACCCACCCACTCACCCACCAACTCACCCACACACTCACTCAGCAATCTCTCTCCATCTCTCTCTCCTCTCGCTCCCATCATCCTGCATAATTCCATCACCCACTCACCCACTCACCCACTCACCCACCCACCCACCCACTCACCCACTCACCCACTCACCCACCCACCCACCAACTCACCCACACACCCACCCACTCACCCACCCACTCACCCACCAACTCACCCACACACTCACTCAGCAATCTCTCTCCATCTCTCTCTCCTCTCGCTCCCATCCTCCTGCGTAATTCCATCACCCACTCACCCACTCACCCACTCACCCACCCACTCACCCACCCACCCACTCACCCACTCACCCACCCACTCACCCACTCACCCACCCACTCACCCACCCACCCACTCACCCACCAACTCACCCACACACTCACTCAGCAATCTCTCTCCATCTCTCTCTCCTCTCGCTCCCATCCTCCTGCGTAATTCCATCACCCACTCACCCACTCACCCACTCACCCACCCACTCACCCACTCACCCACCCACTCACCCACCCACCCACTCACCCACCAACTCACCCACACACTCACTCAGCAATCTCTCTCCATCTCTCTCTCCTCTCGCTCCCATCATCCTGCATAATTCCATCACCCACTCACCCACTCACCCACTCACCCACCCACCCACCCACTCACCCACTCACCCACTCACCCACCCACCCACCAACTCACCCACACACCCACCCACTCACCCACCCACTCACCCACCAACTCACCCACACACTCACTCAGCAATCTCTCTCCATCTCTCTCTCCTCTCGCTCCCATCCTCCTGCGTAATTCCATCACCCACTCACCCACTCACCCACTCACCCACCCACTCACCCACCCACCCACTCACCCACTCACCCACCCACTCACCCACTCACCCACCCACTCACCCACCCACCCACTCACCCACCAACTCACCCACACACTCACTCAGCAATCTCTCTCCATCTCTCTCTCCTCTCGCTCCCATCCTCCTGCGTAATTCCATCACCCACTCACCCACTCACCCACTCACCCACCCACTCACCCACTCACCCACCCACTCACCCACCCACCCACTCACCCACCAACTCACCCACACACTCACTCAGCAATCTCTCTCCATCTCTCTCTCCTCTCGCTCCCATCCTCCTGCGTAATTCCATCACCCACTCACCCACTCACCCACTCACCCACTCACTCACCCACCCGCTCACCCACTCACCCACCCACCCACTCACCCACCCACCCACCAACTCACCCACACACTCACTCAGCAATCTCTCTCCATCTCTCTCTCCTCTCGCTCCCATCCTCCTGCATAATTCCATCACCCACTCACCCACTCACCCACCCACCCACCCACTCACCCATTCACCAACTCACCCACCCACCCACTCACTCACCCACCAACTCACCCACTCACCCACCCACCCACTCACTCACCCACTCACCCACCCACTCACCCACTCACCCACTCACCCACCCACTCACCCACCCACTCACCCACCAACTCGCCCACACACTCACTCAGCAATCTCTCTCCATCTCTCTCTCCTCTCGCTCCCATCCTCCTGCATAATTCCATCACCCACTCACCCACTCACCCACTCACCCACTCACTCACCCACCCGCTCACCCACTCACTCACCCACCCACTCACCCACCCACCCACCAACTCACCCACACACTCACTCAGCAATCTCTCTCCATCTCTCTCTCCTCTCGCTCCCATCCTCCTGCATAATTCCATCACCCACTCACCCACTCACCCACTCACCCACTCACTCACCCACCCGCTCACCCACTCACCCACCCACTCACTCACTCACCCACCAACTCACCCACACACTCACTCAGCAATCTCTCTCCATCTCTCTCTCCTCTCGCTCCCATCCTCCTGCGTAATTCCATCACCCACTCACCCACTCACCCACTCACCCACCCACTCACCCACCCACCAACTCACCCACCCACCCACCCACTCACCCACCCACACACTCACTCACCCACTCACCCACCAACTCGCCCACACACTCACTCAGCAATCTCTCTCCATCTCTCTCTCCTCTCGCTCCCATCCTCCTGCATAATTCCATCACCCACTCACCCACTCACCCACTCACCCACTCACTCACCCACCCGCTCACCCACTCACCCACCCACCCACTCACCCACCCACCCACCAACTCACCCACACACTCACCCACTCACCCACCCACCCACTCACTCACCCACCCACCCACTCACCCACCAACTCACCCACACACTCACTCAGCAATCTCTCTCCATCTCTCTCTCCTCTCGCTCCCATCCTCCTGCGTAATTCCATCACCCACTCACCCACTCACCCACCCACTCACCCACCCACCAACTCACCCACCCACCCACCCACTCACCCACCAACTCACCCACACACTCACTCAGCAATATCTCTCCATCTCTCTCTCTTCTCGCTCCCATCCTCCTGCGTAATTCCATCACCCACTCACCCACTCACCCACCCACTCACCCATTCACCCACTCACCCACCCACTCACCCACTCACCCACCCACTCACCCACTCACCCATCCACTCACCCACCCACTCACCCACTCACCCACCCACTCACTCACCCACCAACTCACCCACACACTCACTCAGCAATCTCTCTCCATCTCTCTCTCCTCTCGCTCCCATCCTCCTGCATAATTCCATCACCCACTCACCCACTCACCCACCCACTCACCCACCCACCAACTCACTCACCCACCCACCCACTCACCCACCAACTCACCCACACACTCACTCAGCAATATCTCTCCATCTCTCACTCCCATCCTCCTGCGTAATTCCATCACCCACTCACCCACTCACCCACCCACTCACCCACCCACCAACTCACCCACCCACCCACCCACTCACCCACCAACTCACCCACTCACCCACCCACTCACCCACCAACTCACCCACACACTCACTCAGCAATCTCTCTCCATCTCTCTCTCCTCTCACTCCCATCCTCCTGCGTAATTCCATCACCCACTCACCCACTCACCCACTCACCCACCCACCCACCCACCAACTCACCCACTCACCCACCCACCCACTCACTCACCCACCCACTCACCCACCCACTCACTCAGCAATCTCTCTCCATCTCTCTCTCCTCTCGCTCCCCCATCCTCCTGCATAATTCCATCACCCACTCACCCACTCACCCACTCACCCACCCACCCACCCACCAACTCACCCACTCACCCACCCACCCACTCACTCACCCACCCACCCACCCACTCACCCACTCACCCACTCACTCACTCAGCAATCTCTCTCCATCTCTCTCTCCTCTCGCTCCCCCATCCTCCTGCATAATTCCATCACCCACTCACCCACTCACCCACTCACCCACCCACCCACCCACCAACTCACCCACTCACCCACCCACCCACTCACTCACCCACCCACTCACCCACCCACCCACTCACTCAGCAATCTCTCTCCATCTCTCTCTCCTCTCGCTCCCCCATCCTCCTGCATAATTCCATCACCCACTCACCCACTCACCCACTCACCCACCCACCCACCCACCAACTCACCCACTCACCCACCCACCCACTCACTCACCCACCCACCCACCCACTCACCCACTCACCCACTCACTCACTCAGCAATCTCTCTCCATCTCTCTCTCCTCTCGCTCCCCCATCCTCCTGCATAATTCCATCACCCACTCACCCACTCACCCACTCACCCACCCACCCACCAACTCACCCACTCACCCACCCACCCACTCACTCACCCACCCACTCACCCACCCACCCACTCACCCACCAATTATTATTATCTCATTACTTCTGCGTAATTCCATCACGCAGAAGTAATGAGAGGCTCCTAATCCCGAAAACCCATCTCAGCATTCTGCTCCTCATGATCATCGCGGTTTAAATGCGGTCCTTCCCCTAGCTCCACTCAGCCTTAACTGCTGATCGGAAGACAACGCTCCACTCTCTGTGTGTGTGTGTGTCTGTGTGTGTGTGTGTCTGTGTGTGTGTTTCTGTGTGGGGGGGGGATGTGTGGTGTGTATATAAAGTAAGCAGGTCTTGCAGTGATTGAAGCATCAATTCACATTGATCTCGATCCGTTAGTGCGTGCGTGTGTGTGTGTGTGTCTGTGTGTGTGTCTGTGTGTGTGTCTGTGTGTGTGTCTGTGTCTCTGTGTGTCTGTGTCTCTGTGTGTGTGTCTGTGTGTGTGTCTGTGTCTCTGTGTGTGTATCTGTGTGTCTGTGTGTGTGTGTCTGTGTCTCTGTGTGTCTGTGTCTCTGTGTGTGTGTCTGTGTGTGTCTGTGTGTGTGTGTCTGTGTGTCTGTGTGTGTGTGTCTGTGTCTCTGTGTGTCTGTGTCTCTGTGTGTCTGTGTCTCTGTGTGTGTCTGTGTGTCTGTCTGTCTCTGTCTGTGTGTGGGTGTGTCACTGTTTGTGTGTGTCACTGTGTGTGTGTGTCACTGTGTGTGGGCGTGTGTGTCACTGTGTGTGTGTGTCTGTGTCTCTGTGTGTGTGTGTCTGTGTGTGTCTCTGTGTGTGTCTGTGTGTGTCTGTGTGTGTGTCTGTGTCTCTGTGTGTGTCTGTGTGTGTGTCTGTGTGTGTGTCTGTGTGTGTGTGTGTCTGTGTGTGTGTGTGTGTCTGTGTGTGTGTCTGTGTGTGTCTGTGTCTCTGTGTGTGTATCTGTGTGTCTGTGTGTGTGTGTCTGTGTCTCTGTGTGTCTGTGTCTCTGTCTGTGTCTCTGTGTGTCTGTGTCTCTGTGTGTGTCTGTGTGTCTGTCTGTCTCTGTCTGTGTGTGGGTGTGTCACTGTTTGTGTGTGTCACTGTGTGTGTGCGTGTGTGTCACTGTGTGTGTGTGTCTGTGTCTCTGTGTGTGTGTGTCTGTGTGTGTCTCTGTGTGTGTCTGTGTGTTGAGTCTATGGTGCAGTGTTGAGTCTATGGTGCAGTGTTGAGTCTATGGGCAGTGTTGAGTCTATGGGCAGTGTTGAGTCTATGGTGCAGTGTTGAGTCTATGGGCAGTGTTGAGTCTATGGTGCAGTGTTGAGTCTATGGGCAGTGTTGAGTCTATGGGCAGTGTTGAGTCTATGGGCAGTGTTGAGTCTATGGTGCAGTGCTGAGTCTATGGTGCAGTGTTGAGTCTATGGGCAGTGTTGAGTCTATGGGCAGTGTTGAGTCTATGGTGCAGTGCTGAGTCTATGGTGCAGTATTGAGTCTATGGGCAGTGTTGAGTCTATGGGCAGTGTTGAGTCTATGGTGCAGTGTTGAGTCTATGGGGCAGTGTTGAGTCTATGAGCAGTGTTGAGTCTATGGGCAGTGTTGAGTCTATGGGCAGTGTTGAGTCTATGGGCAGTGTTGAGTCTATGGTGCAGTGTTGAGTCTATGATGCAGTGTTGAGTCTATGGGCAGTGTTGAGTCTATGGGGCAGTGTTGAGTCTATGATGCAGTGTTGAGTCTATGGGCAGTGTTGAGTCTATGGGCAGTGTTGAGTCTATGGGCAGTGTTGAGTCTATGGGCAGTGTTGAGTCTATGGGCAGTGTTGAGTCTATGGGGCAGTGTTGAGTGTATGGGCAGTGTTGAGTCTATGGGCAGTGTTGAGTCTATGGGCAGTGTTGAGTCTATGGGCAGTGTTGAGTCTATGGGCAGTGTTGAGTCTATGGGCAGTGTTGAGTCTATGGTGCAGTGTTGAGTCTATGATGCAGTGTTGAGTCTATGGGGCAGTGTTGAGTCTATGGGCAGTGTTGAGTCTATGGGCAGTGTTGAGTCTATGGGCAGTGCTGAGTCTATGGGCAGTGTTGAGTCTATAGGCAGTGTTGAGTCTATGGTGCAGTGTTGAGTCTATGGGCAGTGTTGAGTCTATGGTGCAGTGTTGAGTCTATGGTGCAGTGTTGAGTCTATGGTGCAGTGCTGAGTCTATGGTGCAGTGTTGAGTCTATGGTGCAGTGTTGAGTCTATGCGCAGTGTTGAGTCTATGGGCAGTGTTGAGTCTATGGGCAGTGCTGAGTCTATGGTGCAGTGTTGAGTCTATGGTGCAGTGTTGAGTCTATGGTGCAGTGTTGAGTCTATGGTGCAGTGTTGAGTCTATGGTGCAGTGTTGAGTCTATGGGCAGTGTTGAGTCTATGGTGCAGTGTTGAGTCTATGGGCAGTGTTGAGTCTATGGGCAGTGTTGAGTCTATGGGCAGTGTTGAGTCTATGGTGCAGTGTTGAGTCTATGGTTCAGTGTTGAGTCTATGGTTCAGTGCTGAGTCTATGGGCAGTGTTGAGTCTATGGTTCAGTGTTGAGTCTATGGTTCAGTGCTGAGTCTATGGGCAGTGTTGAGTCTATGGTGCAGTGTTGAGTCTATGGTTCAGTGTTGAGTCTATGGTTCAGTGTTGAGTCTATGGTGCAGTGTTGAGTCTATGGTTCAGTGCTGAGTCTATGGGCAGTGCTGAGTCTATGGTTCAGTGTTGAGTCTATGGTGCAGTGTTGAGTCTATGGGGCAGTGTTGAGTCTATGGTTCAGTGTTGAGTCTATGGTGCAGTGTTGAGTCTATGGTTCAGTGTTGAGTCTATGGGTAGTGCTGAGTCTATGGTTCAGTGTTGAGTCTATGGTGCAGTGTTGAGTCTATGGTGTAGTGCTGAGTCTATGGTTCAGTGTTGAGTCTATGGTGCAGTGTTGAGTCTATGGTGCAGTGTTGAGTCTATGGGGCAGTGTTGAGTCTATGGTGCAGTGTTGAGTCTATGGTGCAGTGTTGAGTCTGTGGTGCAGTGTTGAGTCTATGGTGTAGTGCTGAGTCTATGGTTCAGTGTTGAGTCTATGGTGCAGTGTTGAGTCTATGGTGCAGTGTTGAGTCTATGGGGCAGTGTTGAGTCTATGGTGCAGTGTTGAGTCTATGATGCAGTGTTGAGTCTATGGTGCAGTGTTGAGTCTATGGTGCAGTGTTGAGTCTGTGGTGCAGTGCTGAGTCTATGGTGCAGTGTTGAGTCTATGGTGCAGTGTTGAGTCTATGGACAGTGTTGAGTCTATGGTGCAGTGTTGAGTCTATGGTGCAGTGTTGAGTCTATGGGGCAGGGTTGAGTCTATGGTGCAGTGTTGAGTCTATGGTGCAGTGTTGAGTCTATGGTGCAGTGTTGAGTCTATGGTGTAGTGTTGAGTCTATGGTGCAGTGTTGAGTCTATGGTGCAGTGTTGAGTCTATGGTGCAGTGTTGAGTCTATGGACAGTGTTGAGTCTATGGGGCAGTGTTGAGTCTATGGGCATTGTTGAGTCTATGGTGCAATGTTGAGTCTATGGTGCAGTGTTGAGTCTATGGACAGTGTTGAGTCTATGGGGCAGTGTTGAGTCTATGGGGCAGTGTTGAGTCTATGGGCAGTGTTGAGTCTATGGTGCAGTGTTTAGTCTATGGTGCAGTGTTGAGTCTATGGGTAGTGTTGAGTCTATGGTGCAGTGTTGAGTCTATGGTGCAGTGTTGAGTCTATGATGCAGTGCTGAGTCTATGATGCAGTGTTGAGTCTATGGGTAGTGTTGAGTCTATGGGCAGTGTTGAGTCTGTGGGTGGCAGTGTTGAGTCTATGGGCAGTGTTGAGTCTATGGGCAGTGTTGAGTCTATGGGCAGTGTTGAGTCTATGGGCAGTGTTGAGTCTATGGGCAGTGTTGAGTCTATGGGCAGTGTTGAGTCTATGGGCAGTGTTGAGTCTATGGGCAGTGTTGAGTCTGTGGGTGGCAGTGTTGAGTATATGGTGCAGTGTTGAGTCTATGGGCAGTGTTGAGTCTATGGTGCAGTGTTGAGTCTATGGGCAGTGTTGAGTCTATGGTGCAGTGTTGAGTCTATGGGCAGTGTTGAGTCTATGGGCAGTGTTGAGTCTATGGTGCAGTGTTGAGTCTATGGTGCAGTGTTGAGTCTATGGGCAGTGTTGAGTCTATGGGCAGTGTTGAGTCTATGGTGCAGTGTTGAGTCTATGGTGTAGTGTTGCGTCTATGGGCAGTGTTGAGTCTATGGTGCAGTGTTGAGTCTATGGGCAGTGTTGAGTCTATGGGCAGTGTTGAGTCTATGGGCAGTGTTGAGTCTATGGTGCAGTGTTGAGTCTATGGTGCAGTGTTGAGTCTATGGGCAGTGTTGAGTCTATGGGCAGTGTTGAGTCTATGGGCAGTGTTGAGTCTATGATGCAGTGTTGAGTCTATGGGCAGTGTTGAGTCTATGGGCAGTGTTGAGTCTATGGTGCAGTGTTGAGTCTATGGGCAGTGTTGAGTCTATGGTGCAGTGTTGAGTCTATGGTGCAGTGTTGAGTCTATGGTGCAGTGTTGAGTCTATGGGCAGTGTTGAGTCTATGGTGCAATGTTGAGTCGATGGGCAGTGTTGAGTCTATGGTGCAGTGTTGAGTCTATGGGCAGTGTTGAGTCTATGGGCAGTGTTGAGTCTATGGTGCAGTGTTGAGTCTATGGGCAGTGTTGAGTCTATGGTGCAGTGTTGAGTCTATGGGCAGTGTTGAGTCTATGGTGCAGTGTTGAGTCTATGGTGCAGTGTTGAGTCTATGGTGCAGTGTTGAGTCTATGGTGTAGTGCTGAGTCTATGGTGCAGTGTTGAGTCTATGGTGCAGTGTTGAGTCTATGGGGCAGTGTTGAGTCTATGGTGCAGTGTTGAGTCTATGGTGCAGTGTTGAGTCTATGGTGCAGTGTTGAGTCTATGGTGCAGTGTTGAGTCTATGGTGCAGTGTTGAGTCTATGGGGCAGTGAGTGAGTGACTGAGTGAGTGGGTGAGTGAGTGAGTGAGTGACTGAGTGACTGGGTGAGTGAGTGACTGACTGACGGACTGAGTGAGTGGGTGAGTGATTGAGTGAGTGACTGAATAACTGGGTGACTGAGTGACTGAATGACGGACTGAGTGAGTGGGTGAGTGATTGAGTGAGTGACTAAATGACTGACTGAGTGAGTGGGTGAGTGACTGAATGACTGACTGAGTGGGTGAGTGACTGAATGACTGACTGAGTGGGTGACTGAATGAGTCTCCACTGCCATCTGTATCTCTGTTTGTGTTGAAGGATGATCAAAATGAGGCTTTGCACAGCAATATCCATCTTCTTACTCGTAATAATCTTAGGTGAGAATACTCACTCACCTACTCACCCACTCACTCACCTACTCACCCACTCACTCACCTACTCACCCACTCACTCACCTACTCACTCACCTACTCACCTACTCACTCATTCACTCACTCACCTACTCACTCACCTACTCACCTACTCACTCACCTACTCACTCACTCACTCACCTACTCACTCACCTACTCACTCACTCACCCACTCACTCACCTACTCACTCACCTACTCACTCACCTACTCACCTACTCACTCACCTACTCACCTACTCACTCACCTACTCACCCACTCACTCACCTACTCACCTACTCACTCACCTACTCACCTACTCACTCACCTACTCACCCACTCACTCACCTACTCAATCACCTACTCACCCACTCACCCACTCACCCACACACTCACGTACTCACCCACTCACTCACCTACTCACCTACTCACTCACCTACTCACCCACTCACTCACCTACTCACCTACTCACTCACCTACTCACCTACTCACTCACCTACTCACCCACTCACTCACCTACTCAATCACCTACTCACCCACTCACACACTCACCCACACACTCACGTACTCACCCACTCACTCACTCACGCACCCACTCACCCACTCACTCACTCACGCACCCACTCACCCACTCACTCACTCACGCACCCACTCACTCACTTACCCACACACTCACCTACTCACCCACTCACTCACCTACTCACTCACTCACCCACTCACTCACTCACTCACCCACTCACTCACCCACACACTCACCCACTCACTCACTCACCCACACTCACCCACACACTCACTCACGCACCCACTCACTCACACACTCACGTACTCACCCATTCACTCACCCACTCACCCACTCACCCACTCACTCACCTACTCACCCACTCACTCACCTACTCACTCACCTACTCACTCACTCACCCACTCACTCACCTACTCACCCACTCACTCACCTACTCACTCACTCACCCACTCACTCACTCACTCACCCACTCACTCACCCACACACTCACCCACTCATCCACTCACCCACACACTCACGTACTCACCTACTCACTCACCTACTCACCTACTCACTCACCTACTCACCCACTCACTCACCTACTCACCTACTCACTCACCTACTCACCCACTCACTCACCCACTCACTCACCTACTCACCCACTCACTCACCTACTCACTCACCTACTCACTCACCTACTCACTAACTCACCCACTCACTCACCTACTCACCCACTCACCCACACACTCACCCACACACTCACCCACTCACTCACTCACTCACTCACCCACTCACTCACCTACTCACCCACTCACTCACTCACCTACTCAATCACCTACTCACCCACTCACTCACCTACTCACTCACCTACTCACTCACTCACCCACTCACTCACCTACTCACCCACTCACTCACCTACTCAATCACCTACTCACCCACTCATCCACTCACCCACACACTCACGTACTCACCTACTCACTCACTCACGCACCCACTCACTCACCTACTCACCCACTCACTCACCTACTCACCCACTCACTCACCTACTCACTCACCTACTCACTCACCTACTCACTCACCTACTCACCCTCTTACTCACCTACTCACTCACTCACGCACCCACTCACTCACCTACTCACCTACTCACTCACCTACTCACCCACTCACTCACCTACTCACCTACTCACTCGCCTACTCACTCACCTACTCACTCACCTACTCACCCACTCACTCACCTACTCACCTACTTACTCACCTACTCACCTACTCACTCACCTACTCACCCACTCACTCACCTACTCACCTACTCACTCACCTACTCACCTACTCACTCACCTACTCACCCACTCACTCACCTACTCACTCACCCACTCACTCACGTACTCACCCACTCACTCACTCACGCACCCACTCACTCACCCACTAACTCACCTACTCACTCACCTACTCACTCACTCACCTACTCACCCACTAACTCACCTACTCACTGACCTACTCACTCACTCACCCACTCACCTACTCACCCACTCACTCACCTACCCACCCACTCATCCACTCACCCACTCACTCACGCACCCACTCACTCACCCACTCACTCACCTACTCACTCACCTACTCACTCACCTATTCACTCACTCACCCACTCACTCACCTACTCACCCACTCACTCACCTACTCAATCACCTACTCACCCACTCATCCACTCACCCACACACTCACGTACTCACCCACTCACTCACTCACGCACCCACTCACTCACCCACTCACTCACCTACTCACTCACCTACTCACTCACCTACTCACTCACTCACCCACTCACTCACCTACTCACCCACTCACCCACACACTCACGTACTCACCCACTCACTCACTCACTCACTCACCCACTCACTCACCTACTCACCCACTCACTCACCCACTCAATCACCTACTCACCCACTCACCCACACACTCACGTACTCACCCACTCACTCACCTACTGACTCACTCACCCACTCACTCACCTACTCACCCACTCACCCACTCACCCACTCACCCACATACTCACGTACTCACCCACTCACTCACTCACGCACCCACTCACTCACCCACACACTCACCTACTCACCCACTCACTCACCTACTCACTCACTCACTCACCCACTCACTCACTCACCCACTCACTCACTCACCCACACACTCACCCACTCACTCACTCACCCACACACTCACCCACACACTCACTCACACACTCACGTACTCACCCACTCACTCACTCACTCACCCACACACTCACCTACTCACCCACTCACTCACCTACTCACTCACTCACTTACCCACTCACTCACCTACTCACCCACTCACTCACCTACTCAATCACCTACTCACCCACTCACCCACTCACCCACACACTCACTCACTCACCCACACACTCACCTACTCACCCACTCACTCACCTACTCACTCACTCACTCACTCACCCACTCACTCACTCACCCACTCACTCACTCACCCACTCACTCACCCACACACTCACCTACTCACCCACTCACTCACTAACTCACTCACCCACTCACCTACTCACCCACTCACTCACTCACTCACTCACCTACTC
>NW_027621120.1:112500-122500 GCF_964198595.1 Lampetra fluviatilis
ACTCACCCACACACCCACACACTCACCCACACACTCACCCACTCACTCACCCACACACTCACTCACACACTCACCCACACACTCACCCACACACTCACCCACTCACCCACACACTCACCCACACACTCACCCACACACTCACCCACTCACTCACCCACACACTCACTCACCCACACACTCACCCACTCACCCACACACTCACCCACACACTCACCCACACACTCACCCACTCACTCACCCACACACTCACTCACTCACTCACCCACTCACTCACCCACACACTCACCCACACACTCACCCACACACTCACCCACTCACTCACCCACACACTCACTCACTCACTCACCCACACACTTACCCACACACTCACCCACACACTCAGCTACTCACTCACCCACACACTCACTCACACACTCACCCACACACTCACCCACACACTCACCCACACACTCACTCACCCACACACTCACCCACTGACTCACAGACTCACTCACACACTCACTCACTCACTCACCCACACACTCACCCACTCACTCACAGACTCACTCACTCATACACTCACCCACACACTCACCCACTCACCCACACACTCACCCACACACTCACCCACTCACCCACACACTCAACCACACACTCACCCACACACTCACCCACTCACCCACACACACACTCACACACTCACTCACACACTCACCCACACACTCACCCACACACTCACCCACACACTCACCCACACACACACTCACCCACTCACCCACACACTCACCCACACACTCACCCACACACTCACCCACACACTGACCCACACACTCACCCATAGACTCACCCATAGACTCACCCACACACTCACCCACACACTCACCCACTCACCCACACACTCACTCACCCACTCACCCACACACACACTCACCCACTCACTCACAGACTCACTCACATACTCACTTTCTCACCTACTCACTCACATACTCACCCACACACTCACCCACACACTCACCCACACACTCACTCACACACTCACCCACACACTCACCCACAAACTCACCCACACACTCACCCACACACTCACCCACACACTCACCCACACACTCACCCACCCACACACTCACCCACACACTCACCCACACACTCACCCACTCACTCACAGACTCACCCACACACTCACACACTCACCCACACACTCACCCACACACTGACCCACACACTCACCCATAGACTCACCCATAGACTCACCCACACACTCACCCACACACTCACCCACTCACCCACACACTCACCCACACACTCACTCACACACTCACCCACACACTCACTCACTCACTCACCCACACACTCACCCACCCACTCACCCACATACTCACTCACTCACCCACACACTCACCCACACACTCACCCACACACTCACCCACTCACCCACACACTCACCCACACACTCACCCACTCACGCACAGACTCACTCACAGACTCACTCACACACTCACCCACACACACACTCACCCACACACTCATCCACCCACTCACCCACACACTCACCCACACACTCACCCACACACACACTCACCCACACACTCATCCACCCACTCACCCACACACTCACCCACACACTCACCCACACACTCACTCACACACTCACCCACACACTCACCCACTAACCCACACACTCACCCACACACTCACCCACACACTCACCCACTCACTCACCCACACACTCACCCACACACTCACCCACACACTCACCCACTCACTCACTCACACACTCACACACACACTCACCTACTCACCCACTCACACACTCACCCACACACTCACCCACTAACCCACACACTCACCCACACACTCACCCACACACTCACCCACTCACTCACCCACACACTCACCCACACACTCACCCACACACTCACCCACTCACTCACCCACACACTCACCCACACACTCACCGACTCACCCACTCACTCACCCACACAATCACCCACACACACACTCACATACTCACTTACTCACCTACTCACTCACACACTCACCCACACACTCACCCACACACTCACACACTCACCCACACACCCACACACTCACCCACACACTCACCCACACACTCACCCACTCACCCACACACTCACCCACACACTCACCCACACACTCACCCACACACTCACCCACTCACTCACCCACACACACACCCACTCACTCACAGACTCACTCACAGACTCACCCACACACTCACCCACACACTCACCCACACACTCACCCACTCACCCACACACTCACCTACACACTCACCCACACACTCACCCACACACTCACCCACTCACCCACACACACACTCACTCACACACTCACCCACACACACACTCACCCACTCACCCACACACTCACCCACACACACACTCACCCACTCACCCACACACTCACCCACACACTCACCCACACACTCACCCACACACTCACTCACTCACACACTCACCCACTCACTCACAGACTCACTCACTCACCCATACACTCACCCACACACTCACCCACACACTCACCCACACACTCACCCACACACTCACCCACACACTCACTCACTCACACACTCACCCACTCACTCACAGACTCACTCACTCACTCACACACTCACCCACACACTCACCCACACACACTCACCCACTCACTCACACACACACTCACCCACACACTCACCCACACACTCACCCACACACTCACCCACACACCCACACACTCACCCACACACCCACACACTCACCCACACACTCACCCACACACACACTCACCCACACACACACCCACACACTCACCCACACACTCACCCACCCACTCACCCACACACTCACCCACACACTCACCCACACACACTCACACACTCACCCACACACTCACCCACACACTCACCCACACACACACTCACTCACTCACCCACACACTCACCCACCCACTCACCCACACACTCACCCACACACTCACCCACTCACTCACACACTCACCCACACACTCACCCACACACTCACCCACACACTCACCCACACACACACTCACTCACCCACACACTCACCCACCCACTCACCCACACACTCACCCACACACTCACCCACACACACTCACACACTCACCCACACACTCACCCACACACTCACCCACACACACACTCACTCACTCACCCACACACTCACCCACCCACTCACCCACACACTCACCCACACACTCACCCACTCACTCACACACTCACCCACACACTCACCCACACACTCACCCACACACACACTCACACACTCACTCACTCACCCACTCACTCACCCACACACTCACCCACACACTCACCCACACACTCACCCACACACTCACCCACACACTCACTCACTCACACACTCACCCACTCACTCACAGACTCACTCACTCACTCACACACTCACCCACACACTCACCCACACACTCACTCACACACTCACCCACACACTCACTCACACACTCACCCACCCACTCACCCACACACTCACCAACACACTCACCCACACACTCACCCACACACTCACCCACACACTCACCCACTCACTCACCCACACACTCACCCACACACTCACTCACACACTCACCCACACACTCACTCACACACTCACCCACCCACTCACCCACACACTCACCAACACACTCACCCACACACTCACCCACACACTCACCCACACACTCACCCACACACTCACCCACACACTCACCCACAGACTCACTCACAGACTCACTCACACACTCACCCACACACTCACCCACTCACTCACCCACACACTCACCCACACACTCACCCACACACACACCCACTCACTCACCAACACACTCACCCACACACTCACCCACACACTCACCCACACACTCACCCACACACACACTCACCCACTCACCCACACACTCACCCACACACTCACTCACACACTCACTCACTCACCCACACACACACACACTCACTCACCCACACACTCACCCACCCACACACTCACACACTCACACACTCACCCACACACTCACCCACACACTCACCCACACACTCACCCACTCACCCACACACACACTCACCCACTCACCCACACACTCACTCACACACACACACACTCACTCACCCACACACTCACCCACACACTCACTCACACACTCACTCACACACTCACCCACTCACCCACACACTCACCCACACACACACTCACCCACTCACCCACACACTCACCCACACACTCACTCACACACTCACTCACTCACCCACACACACACACACTCACTCACCCCCACACTCACCCACACAATCACCCACACACTCACCCACACACACACTCACTCACTCACCCACACACACACACACTCACTCACCCCCACACTCACCCACACACTCACCCACACACTCACCCACACACACACTCACTCACTCACCCACACACACACCCACACACTCACCCACACACTCACCCACACACTGACCCACACACTCACCCACACACACACTCACTCACTCACCCACTCACTCACCCCCACACTCACCCACACACTCACCCACACACTCACCCACACACACACACACTCACTCACCCACACACTCACCCACACACTCACCCACACACTCACCCACACACTGACCCACACACTCACCCATAGACTCACCCATAGACTCACCCACACACTCACCCACACACTCACCCACTCACCCACACACTCACTCACCCACTCACCCACACACACACTCACCCACTCACTCACAGACTCACTCACATACTCACTTTCTCACCTACTCACTCACACACTCACCCACACACTCACCCACACACTCACCCACACACTCACCCACCCACACACTCACCCACACACTCACCCACACACTCACCCACTCACTCACAGACTCACCCACACACTCACACACTCACCCACACACTCACCCACTCACCCACACACTCACCCACACACTAACCCACACACTGACCCACACACTCACCCATAGACTCACCCATAGACTCACCCACACACTCACCCACACACTCACCCACTCACCCACACACTCACCCACACACTCACTCACACACTCACCCACACACTCACTCACTCACTCACCCACACACTCACCCACCCACTCACCCACACACTCACTCACTCACCCACACACTCACCCACACACTCACCCACACACTCACCCACTCACCCACACACTCACCCACACACTCACCCACTCACGCACAGACTCACTCACAGACTCACTCACACACTCACCCACACACTCACCCACACACTCACTCACTCACCCACACACTCATCCACCCACTCACCCACACACTCACCCACACACTCACCCACACACACACTCACCCACACACTCATCCACCCACTCACCCACACACTCACCCACACACTCACCCACACACTCACTCACACACTCACCCACACACTCACCCACACACACACTCACCCACACACTCATCCACCCACTCACCCACACACTCACCCACACACTCACCCACTCACTCACAGACTCACTCACACACTCACCCACACACTCACCCACTCACCCACACACTCACCCACACACTCACCCACACACTCACCCACAAACTCACCCACACACTCACCCACACACTCACACACTCACCCACACACTCATCCACCCACTCACCCACACACTCACCCACACACTCACCCACACACTCACTCACTCACCCACACACTCACCCACTCACTCACCCACACACTCACTCACACACTCACCCACACACTCACCCACACACTCACCCACACACTCACCCACTCACTCACCCACACACTCACTCACACACTCACCCACACACTCACCCACACACTCACCCACACACTCACTCACTCACCCACACACACACTCACCCACTCACCCACACACTCACTCACACACTCACCCACACACTCACCCACTAACCCACACACTCACCCACACACTCACCCACACACTCACCCACTCACTCACCCACACACTCACCCACACACTCACCCACTCACTCACTCACACACTCACACACACACTCACCCACACACTCACCCACACACTCACCTACTCACCCACTCACTCACCCACACAATCACCCACACACTCACTCACACACTCACCCACACACACACACACACACTCACCCACACACTCACCCACAAACTCACCCACAAACTCACCCACAAACTCACCCACACACTCACCCACACACTCACCCACAAACTCACCCACACACACACTCACCCACACACACTCACTCACTCACTCACTCACCCACTCACCCACTCACCCACTCACTCACCCACACACTCACCCACACACACACTCACTCACCCACACACTCACCCACACACTCACCCACACACTCACCCACACACTCACCCACACACTCACCCACACACTCACTCACTCACCCACACACTCACCCACACACACACTCACCCACACACTCACCCACACACTCACACACTCACTCACTCATTGTATAGAGTGGTCAATGTATAGAGGGGTATTGATGATGATACTGATGATGATGACGCTGTTGCTATGGTGATGACGCTGTTGCTAGGTGATGACGCTGATGCTAGGTGATGATGATGTTGCTAGGTGATGACGCTGTTGCTAGGTGATGATGATGACGCTGTTGCTATGGTGATGATGATGACGCTGTTGCTAGGTGATGATGACGCTGTTGCTAGGTGATGACGCTGTTGCTAGGTGATGACGCTGATGCTAGGTGATGACGCTGTTGCTAGGTGGTGATGACGCTGTTGCTAGGTGATGACGCTGATGCTAGGTGATGATGATGTTGCTAGGTGATGACGCTGTTGCTAGGTGATGATGATGACGCTGTTGCTAGGTGATGATGACGCTGTTGCTAGGTGATGACGCTGTTGCTAGGTGATGACGCTGTTGCTAGGTGATGATGATGACGCTGTTGCTATGGTGATGATGATGACGCTGTTGCCTGGTGATGATGCTGTTGCTATTGTGATGATGATGACGCTGTTGCTAGGTGATGATGACGCTGTTGCTAGGTGATGACGCTGTTGCTAGGTGATGATGACGCTGTTGCTAGGTGATGATGATGACGCTGTTGCTAGGTGATGATGATGATGCTGTTGCTAGGTGATGATGATGACGCTGTTGCTAGGTGATGATGACGCTGTTGCTATTGTGATGACGCTGTTGCTATGGTGATGACGCTGTTGCTAGGTGAGGTTTGGTGTTCCACCCCAAAGAAAACCGCTAAAGGTGGGAAGAAGTCGCCACGAGTTCGAGAAAAAATGTTTGGTGAGTCGTGAACACCCAGCCAGTCACTCAGTCAGTCACTCAGTCAGTCACTCAGTCACTTAGTCAGTCACTCAGTCACTCAGTCAGTCACTCAGTCACTTAGTCAGTCACTCAGTCACTTAGTCACTCACTCAGTGAGTCACTCAGTCACTTAGTCACTCAGTCAGTCACTCAGTCAGTCACTCATTCAGTCACTTAGTCAGTCACTCAGTGAGTCACTCAGTCAGTCACTCAGTCAGTTAGTTAGTCACTCAGTCAGTCACTCAGTCAGTCGCTCAGTTGCTTAGTCAGTCACTCAGTGAGTCACTCAGCCAGTCACTCAGTCAGTCACTCAGTCAATCACTCAGTCACTTAGTCAGTCACTCAGTGAGTCACTCAGTCACTTAGTCAGTCACTCAGTCAGTCACTCAGTCAGTCACTCAGTCACTTAGTCAGTCACTCAGTGAGTCACTCAGTCAGTCACTCAGTCACTTAGTCACTCACTCAGTGAGTCACTCAGTCACTTAGTCACTCAGTCAGTCACTCAGTCAGTCACTCAGTCAGTCGCTCAGTCGCTTAGTCAGTCACTCAGTGAGTCACTCAGTCAGTCACTCAGTCAGTTAGTTAGTCACTCAGTCAGTCACTCGGTCACTTAGTCAGTTAGTCAGTCACTCAGTGAGTCACTCAGTCAGTGACCCAGTCACCCAGTAACCCAGCCGCATGTTAACATGTTGTTAACATGTTGTTAACGTGTTAACAACATGTTAACAACATGTCTACAGGAACATGCAAGGGCATTGAGTCAGTCACTCAGTCACTCACTCAGTCACTCACTCAGTCAGTCACTCAGTCACTCACTCAGTCGCTCACTCAGTCACTCACTCAGTCAGTCACTCACTCACTCAGTCACTCACTCAGTCGCTCAGTCAGTCACTCAGTCAGTCACTCACTCAGTCACTCACTCAGTCACTCACTCAGTCACTCACTCAGTCACTCACTCACTCAGTCACTCACTCAGTCACTAACTCACTCACTCAGTCACTCACTCAGTCACTCACTCACTCAGTCACTCACTCAGTCAGTCACTCACTCAGTCACTCACTCAGTCAGTCACTCAGTCACTCACTCAGTCGCTCACTCAGTCACTCACTCAGTCAGTCACTCACTCACTCAGTCACTCACTCAGTCGCTCAGTCAGTCACTCAGTCAGTCACTCACTCAGTCACTCACTCAGTCACTCACTCAGTCACTCACTCAGTCACTCACTCACTCAGTCACTCACTCAGTCACTAACTCACTCACTCAGTCACTCACTCAGTCACTCACTCACTCAGTCAGTCACTCAGTCAGTCACTCACTCAGTCACTCACTCAGTCACTCACTCAGTCACTCACTCAGTCACTCACTCACTCAGTCACTCACTCAGTCACTAACTCACTCACTCAGTCACTCACTCAGTCACTCACTCACTCAGTCACTCACTCAGTCAGTCACTCACTCAGTCGCTCACTCAGTCACTCACTCAGTCACTCACTCAGTCACTCACTCACTCAGTCAGTCACTCACTCAGTCACTCACTCAGTCACTCAGTCACTCAGTCAGTCAGTCACTCAGTCACTCACTCACTCACTCAGTCACTCACTCAGTCACTCACTCAGTCAGTCACTCAGTCACTCACTCAGTCACTCACTCAGTCAGTCACTCACTCACTCAGTCACCCAGTAACCCAGCCGCCTGTTAACATGTTGTTAACGTGTTGTTAACATGTTAACAACATGTTAACAACGTGTCTACAGGAACATGCAAGGGCATTGAGTCAGTCAGTCACTCAGTCAGTCAGTCACTCACTCACTCAGTCAGTCACCCACTCAGTCAGTACCATGTTAACGTGTTAATAACATGTTAACAATATGTTAACAACATGTGTCGACAGGAACATGCAACGGCATTGAGTCACTCACTCAGTCACTCACTCAGTCACTCACTCAGTCAGTCACTCAGTCACTCACTCAGTCACTCACTCACTCAGTCACTCACTCAGTCAGTCAGTCACTCACTCAGTCACTCACTCAGTCACTCACTCAGTCACTCACTCAGTCACTCACTCACTCAGTCAGTCACTCACTCAGTCACTCACTCAGTCACTCAGTCACTCAGTCAGTCACTCACTCAGTCAGTCACTCACTCACTCAGTCACTCACTCAGTCACTCACTCAGTCACTCACTCAGTCACTCACTCACTCAGTCGCTCACTCACTCAGTCACTCACTCAGTCACTCAGTCACTCACTCAGTCACTCACTCACTCACTCAGTCACTCACTCAGTCACTCACTCACTCAGTCACTCACTCAGTCACTCACTCAGTAACTCAGTCAGTCAGTCACTCAGTCACTCACTCAGTCACTCACTCACTCAGTCACTCACTCAGTCACTCACTCAGTCACTCACTCACTCAGTCACTCACTCACTCACTCAGTCACTCAGTCAGTCACTCAGCCACTCACTCAGTCGCTCACTCAGTCACTCACTCAGTCAGTCACTCACTCACTCAGTCACTCACTCAGTCACTCAGTCAGTCACTCACTCAGTCACTCAGTCACTCACTCAGTCACTCACTCACTCAGTCACTCACTCAGTCACTCACTCAGTCACTCACTCAGTAACTCAGTCAGTCACTCACTCAGTCACTCACTCACTCACTCAGTCACTCACTCAGTCACTCAGTCAGTCACTCACTCACTCACTCAGTC
>NW_027621120.1:127500-187683 GCF_964198595.1 Lampetra fluviatilis
CCTTGCAATTTGCATTTGCCACGCCCACTCACCTCAACATTTACATTAACCACGCCCCCCTCGTAATTTGCATAAACCACGCCCACTCACCTCATCATTTTCATAAACCACGCCCCCACCTCATCATTTGCATTAACCACGCCCACCCCAACATTTGCATAAACCACGCCCACCCCAACATTTGCATAAACCACGCCCCCCTCGTAATTTGCATTTGTCACGCCCCCGCATTTATATGGACCACGCCCACCCACCTCAACATTTGCATTAACCACGCCCCCCTTCGTAATTTGCATAAACCACGCCCCCGCGTCAACATTTGCATTAACCACGCCCCCCTTCGTAATTTGCATAAACCACGCCCCCGCGTCAACATTTGCATATGCCACGCCCCCTTCGTAATTAGCATAAACCACGGCCCACTCATTTGCATGCACCACGCCCACCCACCTCATCATTTGCATTAACCACTCCCCGTGGATGTGCATTAACCACGCCCACCAACCACGATATTTGCATAAACCACGCCCCCTCATTTGCATGCACCACGCCCACCCACCTTACATTTGCATAAACCACGCCCCCTCATTTGCATGCACCACGCCCCGTGGCAGCTTGTGCACCTAGCCTGGCACCACGAGGAGCCTGTGGGTGTGATGGGGATACAAAGACGGTCGTGGCGAAGGAGCTCGCTCTGACTGTGCAGGCGACGGGTGGCTGTGCATGGCAATCAAATAAAGAAGTCACACAAAGCTGTGTGTCTGTGTGTCTGTGTCTGTGTGTGTGTCTGTGTGTGTGTGTGTCTGTGTGTGTGTGTCTGTGTGTGTGTGTGTCTGTGTGTGTCTGTGTGTGTGTCTGTGTGTGTGTGTCTGTGTGTGTGTGTCACTGTGTGTCACTGTGTGTCACTGTGTGTGTATCTGTGTGTGTGTCTATGTGTGTGTGTCTGTGTGTGTGTGTGTCACTGTGTGTCTGTGTGTGTGTCTGTGTGTGTGTCTATGTGTGTGTGTCTGTGTGTGTGTGTCACTGTGTGTCACTGTGTGTGTATCTGTGTGTGTGTCTGTGTGTGTGTCTGTGTGTGTGTCACTGTGTGTCACTGTGTGTGTATCTGTGTGTGTGTCTATGTGTGTGTGTCACTGTGTGTGTGTCTGTGTGTGTCACTGTGTGTGTGTCTGTGTGTGTCTGTGTGTCACTGTGTGTGTGTCACTGTGTGTGTATCTATGTGTGTGTGTCTGTGTGTGTGTCTGTGTGTGTGTCTGTGTGTGTGTGTCTGTTTGTGTGTCTGTTTGTGTGTGTCTGTTTGTGTGTGTCTGTTTGTGTGTGTCTGTGTGTGTGTGTCTGTGTGTGTGTGTCTGTGTGTGTGTGTGTCTGTGTGTGTCTGTGTGTGTGTGTCTGTGTGTGTCTGTCTGTGTCTGTGTGTCTGTGTGTGTGTGTCTGTGTGTGTGTGTCTGTGTGTGTGTGTCTGTGTGTGTGTGTCTGTGTGTGTGTGTCTGTGTGTGTGTGTCTGTGTGTGTGTGTCTGTGTGTGTGTGTCTGTGTGTGTGTGTCTGTGTGTGTGTGTCTGTGTGTGTGTGTCTGTGTGTGTGTGTCTGTGTGTGTCTGTGTGTGTGTGTCTGTGTGTGTGTGTCTGTGTGTGTGTGTCTGTGTGTGTGTGTCTGTGTGTGTGTGTCTGTGTGTGTGTGTCTGTGTGTGTGTGTCTGTGTGTGTGTGTCTGTGTGTGTGTGTCTGTGTGTGTGTGTCTGTGTGTGTGTGTCTGTGTGTGTGTGTCTGTGTGTGTGTATCTGCGGGAAACATCTCCCCCATTGACTTTGATTAGTGACATCACCCCCAAACCGCCATTATTTTTGGCGGGAAACCTCTACCCATTGACTTTTCAGTAGATATTAGTGACGTCACCCCCCAACTGCCATAATTTTGGCGGGAAACATCTCGCACATTGACTTCGTTGGATAGATTAGTGACGTCACCCACCCAACCGCCATATTTTTTGGCGGGAAACATCTCTCCACATTGACTTTGCTAGAGATGAATGACGTCACCCCCCCTCGCCCCTGTTAAATTGGAGCGGGAAACCACTCCCCCCATTGACTTTGATGGGGATTAATGACGTCACCCCCCACTCCAACCGCCATTATTTTTTGGCGGGAAACATCTCGCCATTGACTTTGCTGGAGATGAATGACGTCACACCCCCTCGTCCCCTGTTAAATTGGAGCGGGAAACCCCTCCCCCCATTGACTTTGATGGAGATTAATGACGTCACCCACCCAACCGCCATTATTTTTTGGCGGGAAACATCTCCCCATTGACTTTGCTGGAGATGAATGACGTCACCCCACCCAACCGCCATTATTTTTTTGGCGGGAAACATCTCCCCATTGACTTTGCCGTAGATTAATGACGTCACCCACCCAACCGCCATTATTTTTTGGCGGGAAACATCTCTCCACATTGACTTTGCTGGAGATGAATGACGTCACCCCCCCTCGCCCCTGTTAAATTGGAGCGGGAAACCACTCCCCCCATTGACTTTGATGGAGATTAATGACGTCACCCCCCACTCCAACCGCCATTATTTTTTGGCGGGAAACATCTCGCCATTGACTTTGCTGGAGATGAATGACGTCACCCCACCCAACCGCCATTATTTTTTTGGCGGGAAACATCTCCCCATTGACTTTGCCGTAGATTAATGACGTCACCCACCCAACCGCCATTATTTTTTGGCGGGAAACATCTCTGCACATTGACTTTGCTGGAGATGAATGACGTCACCCCCCCTCGCCCCTGTTAAATTGGAGCGGGAAACCCCTCCCCCATTGACTTTGCTGGATAGATTAGTGACGTCACCCACCCAACCGCCATAATTTTTTGGCGGGAAACCTCTCCCCATTGACTTTGCTGGAGATGAATGACGTCACCCCCCCCTCGCCCCTGTTAAATTGGAGCGGGAAACCCCTCCCACATTTACTTTGCTAGATAGATTAGTGACGTCACCCACCCAACCGCCATTATTTTTTGGCGGGAAACATCTCTCCCATTGACTTTGCTGGAGATGAATGACGTCACACCCCCTCGCCCCTGTTAAATTGGAGCGGGAAACCCCTCCCCCCATTGACTTTGATGGAGATTAATGATGTCACCCACCCAACCGCCATATTTTTTGGCGGGAAACCTCTTCCCATTGACTTTGCTGGAGATGAATGACGTCACACCCCCTCGCCCCTGTTAAATTGGAGCGGGAAACCACTCCCCCCATTGACTTTGATGGAGATTAATGACGTCACCCACCCAACCGCCATATTTTTTGGCGGGAAACCTCTTCCCATTGACTTTGCTGGAGATGAATGACGTCACACCCCCTCGCCCCTGTTAAATTGGAGCGGGAAACCACTCCCCCCATTGACTTTGATGGAGATTAATGACGTCACCCACCCAACCGCCATATTTTTTGGCGGGAATTATCTTCCCATTGACTTTGCTGGAGATGAATGACGTCACACCCCCTCGCCCCTGTTAAATTGGAGCGGGAAACCCCTCCCCCATTGACTTTGCTGGATAGATTAGTGACGTCACCCACCCAACCGCCATAATTTTTTGGCGGGAAACCTCTCCCCATTGACTTTGCTGGAGATGAATGACGTCACACCCCCTCGCCCCTGTTAAATTGGAGCGGGAAACCCCGCGCGTGCCTCTCGCTACGCGGCGAGTTCCCGGTGAGGAGAATTTTCCCGCGCTTTTTTGTGTTAATTTATTTATTATTTTTAAACGTTTCCTCACAATTTAAAAGATATTAAAGTTTACGCAACAACAATAATAACGACGACGATAACAGGAGACAACGACAACGTGTTTATTTTGGTTGTGAAGAGAATATATCGCTACAACAATGGTAAGCGGGAAACAATTTGTGTTAACGATACACAACACAACTTAGTTTATGGTTAAACTTTTAAGTTTAAACAAATGCTTTTTGCGTGTTTCTTCAATAGCGTTTAAACCGCTACACCCACTAATCCACCCACTACGGGAGTGATTACTTTGTGTTTATTTTGGTTATGAAGAGAATCGATCGAATCCGTCGCTACAACAATGTGGTGAGGGGGAAACGATTTGTGTTAACGATACACAACAACATTTAGTTCATGGTTAAACTTTAAGTTTAAACAAAACATGTGTTTTTGCGTGTTTATTTAATTGCGTTTAAACCGCTACGCCACCCACCCAATAAGCCACTCGCCCACTAACCCACCCACTCACCAACTCACCCACCCACTCACCAACTCACTCACCCACCCACTCACTCACCTACCCACTCACCCACCCACTCACCAACTCACTCACCCACTCACTCACCCACTCACCCACCCACTCATCTACCCACCCACCTACTCACCCACTCACTCACTCACCTACTCACCTACCCACTCACCTACTCACCCACTCACCTACTCACCTACCCACTCACCCACCCACCTCCCCACTCACCCACCCACTCACCTACCCACTCACCCACCCACTCACCAACCCGCTCACCAAACCACTCACCCACTCACCTACTCACCTACCCACTCACCTACCCACTCACCCACCTACTCACTCACCTACCCACTCACCTAGTCACCTACTCACCCACCTACCTACTCACCTACCCACCCACTCACCTACCCACTCACCCACCTACTCACTCACTCACCTACTCACCCACTCACCTACCCACTCACCCACCTACTCACCCACCCACCTACTCACCCACCTACGCACTCACCCACCTACGCACTCACCCACCTACCCACTCACCCACCTACCCACTCACCCACCTACTCACTCACCCACCTACCCACTCACCCACCTACTCACCTACCCACTCACCTACCCACTCACCCACCTACTCACCCACCCACCTACTCACCCACCCACCTACTCACCCACCCACCTACTCACCTACCCACTCACCCACCTACCCACTCACCCACCTACTCACTCACCCACCTACCCACTCACCCACCCACTCACCCACCTACTCACCCACCCACCTACTCACCCACTCACCTACTCACCTACCCACTCACCTACCCACTCACCCATCTACTCACCCACTCACCCACCTACTCACGCGCCTACCCACTCACCTAGTCACCTACCCACCTACCCACTCACCCACCCACCTACCCACTCACCCACCTACTCACCCACCTACTCACTCACCCACCCATTCACCCACCTACCCACTCACCCACTCACCCACCCACTCACCTACCCACTCGCCTCACCTACCCACTCGCCTACCCACTCACCCACCTACTCACCCACCTACTCACCCACCTACTCACTCACCCACTCACCCACCCACTCACCTACCCACTCGCCTCACCTACCCACTCGCCTACCCACTCACCCACCTACTCACCCACCTACTCACCCACCCATTCACCCACCTACCCACTCACCCACCCACTCACCTACCCACTCGCCTCACCTACCCACTCGCCTACCCACTCACCCACCTACTCACTCACCTACTCACTCACCCACCCATTCACCCACCTACCCACTCACCCACTCACCCACCTACCCACTCACCTCACCTACCCACTCGCCTACCCACTCACCCACCTACTCACCCACCTACTCACTCACCCACCCACTCACCCACTCACCTACCCACTCACCTACCCACTCACCTACCCACTCACCCACCTACTCACCCACCTACTCGCCCACCTACCTACCCACTCACCCACCCACTCACCCACCCACTCACCTACTCACCCACCCACTCACCTACTCACCCACCCATCCACCCACTCACCCACCCACTCACCCACCCACTCACCTACTCACCCACCCACTCACCTACTCACCCACCCACTCACCTACTCACCCACCCACTCACCTACTCACCCACCCACTCACCTACTCACCCACCCACTCACCTACTCACCCACTCACTCACCTACCCACCCACTCACCCACCCACTCACCCACTCACCCACCCACTCATCTACCCACTCACCTACCCACTCACCCACTCACCCACCCACTCACCTACTCACCCACCCATCCACTCACCCACCCACTCACCCACCCACTCACCCACCCACTCATCTACCCACTCGCCTACCCACTCACCCACCTACTCACCCACCTACTCACCCACCTACTCACCCACCTACTCACCTACCCACTCACCTACCCACTCACCCACCTACTCACCCACCCACCTACTCACCCACCCACCTACTCACCCACCCACCTACTCACCTACCCACTCACCCACCTACCCACTCACCCACCTACTCACTCACCCACCTACCCACTCACCCACCCACTCACCCACCTACTCACCCACCCACCTACTCACCCACTCACCTACTCACCTACCCACTCACCTACCCACTCACCCATCTACTCACCCACTCACCCACCTACTCACGCGCCTACCCACTCACCTAGTCACCTACCCACTCACCCACCTACTCACCCACCTACTCACTCACCCACCCATTCACCCACCTACCCACTCACCCACCCACCCACTCACCTACCCACTCGCCTCACCTACCCACTCGCCTACCCACTCACCCACCTACTCACCCACCTACTCACCCACCTACTCACTCACCCACTCACCCACTCACCTACCCACTCGCCTCACCTACCCACTCGCCTACCCACTCACCCACCTACTCACCCACCTACTCACCCACCCATTCACCCACCTACCCACTCACCCACCCACTCACCTACCCACTCGCCTCACCTACCCACTCGCCTACCCACTCACCCACCTACTCACCTACTCACTCACCCACCCATTCACCCACCTACCCACTCACCCACTCACCCACCTACCCACTCACCTCACCTACCCACTCGCCTACCCACTCACCCACCTACTCACCCACCTACTCACTCACCCACCCACTCACCCACTCACCTACCCACTCACCTACCCACTCACCTACCCACTCACCCACCTACTCACCCACCTACTCACCCACCTACTCACCCACCTACTCGCCCACCTACCTACCCACTCACCCACCCACTCACCCACCCACTCACCCACCCACTCACCTACTCACCCACCCACTCACCTAATCACCCACCCACCCATCCACCCACTCACCCACCCACTCACCCACCCACTCACCTACTCACCCACCCACTCACCTACTCACCCACCCACTCACCTACTCACCCACCCACTCACCTACTCACCCACCCACTCACCTACTCACCCACCTACTCACCCACCCACTCACCTACTCACCCACCCACTCACCTACTCACCCACCCACTCACCTACTCACCCACCCACTCACCTACTCACCCACCCACTCACCTACTCACCCACCCACTCACCTACTCACCCACTCACCTACCCACCCACTCACCCACCCACTCACCCACCCACTCACCCACCCACTCACCCACCCACTCATCTACCCACTCACCTACCCACTCACCCACCCACTCACCCACCCACTCACCCACTCACCTACTCACCCACCCATCCACTCACCCACCCACTCACCCACCCACTCATCTACCCACTCACCTACCCACTCACCCACCCACTCACCCACCCACTCACCCACTCACCTACTCACCCACCCATCCACTCACCCACCCACTCACCCACCCACTCACCTACCCACTCACTCACCCACTCACCCACCCACTCACCCACTCACCCACCCACTCACCCACCCACCCACTCACCCACCCACTCACCTACTCACCCACCCACTCACCCACCCACTCACCCACCCACTCACTCACCCACTCACTCACTCACTCACCCACTCACTCACCCACTCACTCACCCACCCACCGTTGAATCAACGCGACCACCACGTGACCACCACGTGACCTCCCCCCCCCACCGCCACTCCCCTCAGGAGGCGCGAGGCAGAGAGGAGCACGCGCTGCAGAACCGGTACGAGGGGCGGGGCTGGGGGGGTGAGGGGCGGGGCTGGGGGGGTGAGGGGCGGGGCTGGGGGGGTGAGGGGCGGGGCTGGGGGGGTGAGGGGCGGGGCTGGGGGGGTGAGGGGCGGGGCTGGGGGGGTGAGGGGCGGGGCTGGGGGGGTGAGGGGAGGGGCTGGGGGGGTGAGGGGAGGGGCTGGGGGGGTGAGGGGAGGGGCTGGGGGAGGGGCTGGGGGGTGAGGGGCGGGGCTGGGGGGGTGAGGGGAGGGGCTGGGGGGGTGAGGGGCGGGGCTGGGGGGGTGAGGGGAGGGGCTGGGGGGGTGAGGGGCGGGGCTGGGGGGGTGAGGGGCGGGGCTGGGGGGGTGAGGGGCGGGGCTGGGGGGGTGAGGGGCGGGGCTGGGGGGGTGAGGGGCTGGGGGAGGGGCTGGGGGGTGAGGGGCGGGGCTGGGGGGGTGAGGGGAGGGGCTGGGGGGGTGAGGGGAGGGGCTGGGGGAGTGAGGGGAGGGGCTGGGGGGGGGGGCGAGGGGAGGGGCTGGGGGGGTGAGAGGAGGGGCTGGGGGGGTGAGGGGAGGGGCTGGGGGGGTGAGGGGGGGGGGTGGGTGAGGGGAGGGGCTGAGGGGGTGGGTGAGGGGAGGGGCTGGGGGGGGTGGGTGAGGGGAGGGGCTGGGGGGGGGTGAGGGGAGGGGCTGGGGGGGAGGTGAGGGGAGGGGCTGGGGGGGAGGTGAGGGGAGGGGCTGGGGGGGAGGTGAGGGAGGGGCTGAGGGTGAGGGGAGGGGCTGGGGGGGAAGGGTGAGTGCTGAGGGGAGGGGCTGAGGGTGAGGGGAGGGGCTGGGGGGGAAGGGTGAGTGCTGAGGGGAGGGGCTGGGGGGGAGGGGCTGGGGGAGGGGGGTGAGAGGAGAGGGAAAGGGGAGGGGCTGGTGGTGAGGGGAGGGGGTGAGGGGCTGGAGGGAGGGGCTGGGGGTGAGGGGAGGGGCTGGGGGAGGGATCACAAATCACCTCACCATCTCCCTCACCACCTCACCAAGCCTCTCTCCCCCTCACCAACATGCTCACCACCTCACCAATCACCTCACCATCTCCCTCACCACCTCACCAAGCCTCTCTCCCCCTCACCAACATGCTCACCACCTCACCAATCAACTCGCCATCTCCCTCAGCACCTCACCAAGCCTCTCTCCCCCTCACCAACATGCTCACCACCTCACCATCTCCCTCACCACCTCACCAAGCCTCTCCCCCTCACCAACATGCTCACCACCTCACCAATCAACTCGCCATCTCCCTCAGCACCTCACCACCTAACCAAGCCTCTCTCCCCCTCACCAATCTGCTCACCACCTCACCAATCACCTCACCATCTCCCTCACCACCTCACCAAGCCTCTCTCTCCCTCCCCCTCTCCCTCACCAATCTGCTCACCACCTCACCAATTACCTCACCACCTCACCATCTCCCTCACCACCTCACCACCTCACCAAGCCTCTCTCTCCCTCCCCCTCTCCCTCACCAATCTGCTCACCACCTCACCATCTCCCTCACCACCTCACCAAGCCTCTCCCCCCTCCCCATCTCCCTCACCAATCTGCTCACCACCTCACCAAGCCTCTCTCTCCCTCCCCCTCTCCCTCACCAACATGCTCACCACCTCACCAATCAACTCACCATCTCCCTCACCACCTCACCAAGCCTCTCTCCCCCTCACCAATCTGCTCACCACCTCACCAATCAACTCACCATCTCCCTCACCACCTCACCACCTAACCAAGCCTCTCTCCCCCTCACCAATCTGCTCACCACCTCACCAAGCCTCTCTCCCCCTTTCCCTCACCAACATGCTCACCACCTCACCAATCACCTCACCATCTCCCTCAGCACCTCACCAAGCCTCTCTTTCCCTCCCCCTCTCCCTCACCAATCTGCTCACCACCTCACCAATCAACTCACCATCTCCCTCACCACCTCACCAAGCCTCTCTCCCCCTCACCAATCTGCTCACCACCTCACCAATCACCTCACCATCTCCCTCGCCACCTCACCAAGCCTCTCTCCCCCTCACCAATCTGCTCACCACCTCACCAATCACCTCACCATCTCCCTCAGCACCTCACCAAGCCTCTCTCCCCCTCACCAATCTGCTCACCACCTCACCAAGCCTCTCTCTCCCTCCCCCTCTCCCTCACCAATCTGCTCACCACCTCACCAATCACCTCACCATCTCCCTCACCACCTAACCACCTCACAAGCCTCTCTCTCCCTCCCCCTCCCCATCACCAATCTGCTCACCACCTCACCAAGCCTCTCTCTCCCTCCCCCTCTCCCTCACCAATCTGCTCACCACCTCACCAATCAACTCACCATCTCCCTCACCACCTAACCAAGCCTCTCTCCTCCTCACCAACATGCTCACCACCTCACCAATCACCTCACCATCTCCCTCACCACCTAACCAAGCCTCTCTCCCCCTCACCAATCTGCTCACCACCTCACCAAGATGGACGTTGTGGTTCATGAAGAACGAGCGTTCCCGTCCATGGCACCTCAATCTGAGACCCGTCATCAACTTCAACTCCGTGGAGATGTTCTGGAGGTAATGGTGGTGGTGGTGAGGGGGTGGTGATGGTGGTGGTGGGGGTCGTGATGATGACGATGATGGTGATGGTGGTGATGGTGATGATAGTGATGATGATGATGGTGGGGGTGGTGATGATAGTGGGGGTGGTGATGGTGGTGGGGATGGTGGTGGTGGGGGTGATGGTGGTGGTGATGGTGGTGGTGGTAGGGGTGGTGGTGGGGGGGGTGGTGGTGGTGGGGGGGGGGATGATGGTAGTCGTGGTGATGGTGATCGTGATGATGATGGTGGTGGTGGTGGTGGTGGTGATGTTGGTGATGGTGAGGGTGGGGGTGGTGATGGTGGTGATGGTGGTAATGGTGGTGGTGGGGGTGATGATGGTGATGGGCGTGGTGGTGATGATGGTGATGGGGGTGGTGGTGATGGTGGTGGTGGTGGGGGTGGTGATGGTGGGGGTGGTGATGGTGGTGGTGGTGATGGTGGTGGTGGTGGTGGTGATGGTGGGGGGTGGTGGTAGTGGTGGGGGTGATGATGATGGTCGTGATGATGACGATGATGGTGATGGTGGTCGTGGTGATGGTGATCATAGTGATGATGATGGTGGTGGTGGTGGTGATGGTGGGGGTGGTGAAGATAGTGGGGGTGGTGATGGTGGTGGGGGTGGTGATGGTGGTGGTGGTGATGGTGGTGGTGGGAGTGGTGGGAGTGGTGGGGGTGGTGGGGGTGGTGGGGGTGGTGGTGGTTGTGGTGGTGGTGAGGGTGGTGAGGGTGGTGGGGGTGGTGGTGGTGGGGTGGTGGTGGTGGGGGTGGTGGTGGGGGTGGTGGTGGGGGTAATGGTGGTGGGGGTAATGGTGGTGGGGGTAATGGTGGTGGGGGTAATGGTGGTGGGGGTAATGGTGGTGGGGGTAATGGTGGTGGTGGGGGTAATGGTGGTGGTGGGGGTAATGGTGGTGATGGTGGTGGGGGTGGTGGTGATGGTGGTGGGGGTGGTGGTGATGGTGGTGGGGGTGGTGGTGATGGTGGTGGGGGTGGTGGTGATGGTTGTGGGGGTGGTGGTGATGGTGGTGGGGGTGGTGGTGATGGTGATGGTGGTGGGGGTGGTGGGGATGGGGGCGGTGGTGGTGGGGGTGGTGGGGGTGGTGGTGATGGTGGTGGGGGTGGTGGTGATGGTGATGGTGGTGGGGGTGGTGGGGATGGTGGGGGCGGTGGTGGTGGGGGTGGTAATGGTGGTGGTAATGGTGGTGGTGGTGGTGGGGGTGGTGGTGGTGGTGGTGGTGGTGGTGGTGGTGGTGGTGGTGGTGGTGGGGGTGGTGGTGGTGGTGGTGGTGGTGGTGGTGGTGGTGGTGGTGGTGATGGTGGTGGGGGTGGTGGGGATGGGGGGGGCGGTGGTGGTGGTGGGGGTGGTGGTGGTGGGGGTGGTGATGGTGGTGGTGGTGGGGGTGATGAGTGAGTGTCTGGGTCAGTGGGTGGGTGGGTGAGCGGGGGAATAGAGGGGTGGGTGGGTGAGTGGGTGGTTGGGTGAGTGAGTTGCTGGGTGAGTGAGTGGCTGAGTGAGTGAGTGGCTGAGTGAGTGAGTCTCTCTCTCCCCGCAGTCTCTACAACCACATCCAGCCAGCTAGCCGTCTCGTGGCCGGCTGTGATTACGCAGTGTTCAAGGTGACTCAGTCAATCACTCACCCATCCACTCAATAAACCACTCGCCCACCCCCTCACCCTCCCACTCATCCACCCACCTAGCCACCCACTCACCCACCCACTGACTCACCCACTCACCCACCCACTCACTCACCCACCCACTCACTCACCCACCCACTCACTCACCCACCCACCCACTCACTCACTCACTCACCCACCCACTCACTCACTCACTCACCAACTCACTCACTCACTTACTCACTCACCCACCCACTCACTCACCCACCCACTCACCCACCCACTCACTCAGCCACTCACCCACCCACCTAGCCACTCACTCACCCACCCACTCACCCACTCACTCACCCACCCACACACCAACCCACCCACCCACTCACCCACTCACCACCCCACTCACTCACCCACTCACTCACCCACTCACCCACTCACCCACCCACCCACCCGCTCACTCACCCACCCACCCACTCACTCACCCACCCACTCACTCACTCACCCACCCACTCACTCACCCACCCACCCACCCACTCACTCACTCACTCACTCACCCACCCACTCACCCACTCTCACCCACTCTCACCCAGCCACCCACCCACTCACCCACCCACCCACTCACTCACCCACCTCCCCACCCACCCACCCACTCACCCACCCACTCACCCACCCACTCACCCACCCACTCACCCACCCACTCACCCACCCACTCACCCACCCACTCACCCACCCACTCACTCACCCACTCACTCAGCTATTCACTCACTCACTCACCTCCCCACCCACCCACTCACCCACCCACTCACCCACTCACCCACCCACTCACCCACCCACTCACCCACTCACCCACCCACCCACTCACCCACCCACCCACCCACTCACCCACCTACTCACTCACCCACCTACTCACTCACTCACCCACCCACCCACCCACTCACCCACCCACTCACCCACCCACTCACCCACCCACTCACCCACCCACTCGCCCACCCACCCACTCACCCACCCACTCACCCACCCACTCACCCACTCGCCCACCCACTCACCTACCCACCCACCCACTCACCCACTAACCCACCCACTCACCCTCCCACTCATCCACCACCTAGCCACCCACTCACCCACCCACTCACCCACCCACTCACCCACCCACCCACCCACTCACCCACCCACCCACTCACTCACCCACCCAACCACTCACCCACTCACCCACCCACCCACTCACCCACCCACCCACCCGCTGTGTCGTCTAGGAGGGGGTGACTCCGATGTGGGAAGACCCTGCTAATGTCGCTGGTGGACGCTGGTTGATCTCTCTCACCAAACAGCAGCGCCACCTTGACCTGGACTCCCTGTGGCTTGAGACGGTGAGGAGTGGTGGTGGTGGGGGGAGGTGGTGAGCGCACGCTCACCCGGCCACTCACTCAGCCAGTCGCTCACCTACCCACTCACTCACCCATGCAACCACCCACTCAGCCACTCACTCAGCCACTCGCTCACTCAGCCACTCACTCAGCCACTCGTTCACTCAGCCACTCGTTCACTCAGCCACTCACTCAGCCACTCACTCAGCCACTCACTCAGCCACTCACTCAGCCACTCACTCAGCCACTCACTCAGCCACTCACTCAGCCACTCACTCAGCCACTCACTCAGCCACTCACTCAGCCACTCACTCAGCCACTCACTCAGCCACTCACTCAGCCACTCACTCAGCCACTCACTCAGCCACTCACTCAGCCACTCACTCAGCCACTCACTCAGCCACTCACTCAGCCACTCACTCAGCCACTCACTCAGCCACTCACTCAGCCACTCACTCAGCCACTCACTCAGCCACTCACTCAGCCACTCACTCAGCCACTCACTCAGCCACTCACTCAGCCACTCACTCAGCCACTCACTCAGCCACTCACTCAGCCACTCACTCAGCCACTCACTCAGCCACTCACTCAGCCACTCACTCAGCCACTCACTCAGCCACTCACTCAGCCACTCACTCAGCCACTCACTCAGCCACTCACTCAGCCACTCACTCAGCCACTCACTCAGCCACTCACTCAGCCACTCACTCAGCCACTCACTCAGCCACTCACTCAGCCACTCACTCAGCCACTCACTCAGCCACTCACTCAGCCACTCACCCTTTCACTCACCCCTTCACTCAGCCACTCACTCAGCCACTCAGCCACTCACTCACTCAGCCACTCAGCCACTCAGCCACTCACTCACTCAGCCACTCAGCCACTCAGCCACTCAGCCACTCACTCACTCAACCACCCACTCACCCACTCAGCCACTCATTCACTCAGCCACTCACTTAGCCACTCAATCACTCACTCACTCAATCACTCACTCACTCACTCTCCCACCCACTCACTCTCCCACCCACTCACTCAGCCACTCACCCACCCAGCTACTCACCCACTCACTCAGCCACTCACCCCTTCACTCAGCCACTCAACCACCCACTCAACCATCCACCCACTCAGCCACTCACTCAGCCACTCACCCACTCACTCACCCACTCACTCACCCACTCACTCACCCCTTCACTCACTCACTCACCCACTCACTCACCCACTCACTCACTCAGCCACTCACTCACTCACTCAGCCACTCACCCACTCACTGACCCACCCACTCACCCCCCCACTCACCCCCCCCACTCACCCCCCCCACTCACCCCCCCCACTCACCCCCCCCACTCACCCCCCCACCCCCCCCACTCACCCCCCCCACTCACCCCCCCCACTCACCCCCCCCCACTCACCCCCCCCACTCACCCCCCCACTCACCCCCCCACTCACCCCCCCCACTCACCCCCCCCACTCACCCCCCCCACTCACCCCCCCACTCACCCCCCCACTCACCCACAGCTGCTGATGCTGGTGGGTGAGGCGCTCACCCCGTACGGTGAGGAGGTGTGCGGAGCCGTGGTGAGCGTCAGACACTCAACCACCCACTCAACCACCCACCCACTCACCCACTCACCCCCCCCACTCGCCCACAGCTGCTGATGCTGGTGGGTGAGGCGCTCACCCCGTACGGTGAGGAGGTGTGTGGAGCCGTGGTGAGCGTAAGACACAGGGGAGATCGCATCGCCCTGTGGACCTCCAACGCTGACAGCAGCGAGGCCGTCATCACCATCGGGTGAGCGAGACGCTCACCTACTCGCTCACCTACTCGCTCACCTACTCGCTCACCTACTCGCTCACCTACTCGCTCACCTACTCGCTCACCTACTCGCTCACCTACTCGCTCACCTACTCGCTCACCTACTCGCTCACCTACTCGCTCACCTACTCGCTCACCTACTCACTCACCTACTCACCTACTCGCTCACCTACTCGCTCACCTACTCGCTCACCTACTCGCTCACCTACTCGCTCACCTACTCGCTCACCTACTCGCTCACCTACTCGCTCACCTACTCACTCACCTACTCACCTACTCGCTCACCTACTCGCTCACCTACTCGCTCACCTACTCACTCACCTACTCGCTCACCTACTCGCTCACCTACTCGCTCACCTACTCACTCACCTACTCGCTCACCTACTCACTCACCTACTCACCCACCTGCTCACCTACTCGCTCACCTACTCGCTCACCTGCTCGCTCACCTGCTCGCTCACCTGCTCGCTCACCTGCTCGCTCACCTACTCGCTCACCTACTCGCTCACCTACTCGCTCACCTACTCGCTCACCTACTCGCTCACCTACTCGCTCACCTACTCGCTCACCTACTCGCTCACCTACTCGCTCACCTACTCGCTCACCTACTCACTCACCTACTCACTCACCTACTCACCTACTCGCTCACCTACTCACCCACCTACTCACCTACTCACTCACCTACTCACTCACCTACTCACCCACCTACTCACCTACTCGCTCACCTACTCGCTCACCTACTCGCTCACCTACTCGCTCACCTACTCGCTCACCTACTCGCTCACCTACTCGCTCACCTACTCGCTCACCTACTCGCTCACCTACTCGCTCACCTACTCGCTCACCTACTCGCTCACCTACTCGCTCACCTACTCACTCACCTACTCACTCACTCACCTACTCACTCACCTACTCACTCACTCACCTACTCACTCACCTACTCAGCCACTCGCTCACTCACTCACCTACTCAGCCACTCGCTCACTCACTCACCTACTCAGCCACTCGCTCACCTATTCACTCACCTTCTCACCTACTCGCTCACCTACTCACTCACTTGCTCACTCACCCACTCACTCATTCACTCACTCATCCACTCACTCACCTACTCAGCCATTCGCTCACCCACTCACTCACCCACTCACTCACCTACTCACTCACCTACTCACCTACTCACTCACCTACTCACTCACCTACTCACTCACCTACTCACTCACCTACTCACCTACTCACTCACCTACTCACTCACCTTCTCACCTACTCGCTCACCTACTCACTCACTTGCTCACTCACCCACTCACTCAACCACCCACTCACCCACTCACTCACCTACTCAGCCATTCGCTCACCCACTCACTCACCTACTCACTCACCTACTCACTCACCTACTCACTCACCTACTCACTCACCTACTCACCTACTCACTCACCTACTCACTCACCTACTCGCTCACCTACTCACTCACCTACTCACTCACCTACTCACTCACCTACTCAGCCACTCGCTCACTCGCTCACCTACTCGCTCACCTACTCGCTCACCTACTCGCTCACCTACTCGCTCACCCACTCGCTCACCCACTCGCTCACCCACTCGCTCACCCACTCGCTCACCCACTCGCTCACCCACTCGCTCACCCACTCGCTCACCCACTCGCTCACCCACTCGCTCACCCACTCGCTCACCCACTCGCTCACCCACTCGCTCACCCACTCGCTCACCCACTCGCTCACCCACTCGCTCACCCACTCGCTCACCCACTCGCTCACCCACTCGCTCACCCACTCGCTCACCCACTCGCTCACCCACTCGCTCACCCACTCGCTCACCCACTCGCTCACCCACTCGCTCACCCACTCGCTCACCCACTCGCTCACCCACTCGCTCACCCACTCACCTACTCACCCACTCACCTACTCACTCACCTACTCAGCCACTCGCTCACTCACTCACCTACTCAGCCACTCGCTCACCTACTCACTCACCTTCTCACCTACTCGCTCACCTACTCACTCACTTGCTCACTCACCCACTCACTCATTCACTCACTCACTCACTCACCCACCCACTCAATCACTCATTCACTCACTCATCCACTCACTCACCTACTCACTCACTCACTCAACCACCCACTCACTCACCTACTCAGCCATTCGCTCACCCACTCACTCACCTACTCACTCACCTACTCACTCACCTTCTCACCTACTCGCTCACCTACTCACTCACTTGCTCACTCACCCACTCACTCAACCACCCACTCACCCACTCACTCACCTACTCAGCCATTCGCTCACCCACTCACTCACCTACTCACTCACCTACTCACTCACCTACTCACTCACCTACTCACTCACCTACTCACCTACTCACTCACCTACTCACTCACCTACTCGCTCACCTACTCACTCACCTACTCACTCACCTACTCACTCACCTACTCAGCCACTCGCTCACTCGCTCACCTACTCGCTCACCTACTCGCTCACCTACTCGCTCACCCACTCGCTCACCCACTCGCTCACCCACTCGCTCACCCACTCGCTCACCCACTCGCTCACCCACTCGCTCACCCACTCGCTCACCCACTCGCTCACCCACTCGCTCACCCACTCGCTCACCCACTCGCTCACCCACTCGCTCACCCACTCGCTCACCCACTCGCTCACCCACTCGCTCACCCACTCGCTCACCCACTCGCTCACCCACTCGCTCACCCACTCGCTCACCCACTCGCTCACCCACTCGCTCACCCACTCGCTCACCCACTCGCTCACCCACTCGCTCACCCACTCGCTCACCCACTCGCTCACCCACTCGCTCACCCACTCACCTACTCACCCACTCACCTACTCACTCACCTACTCAGCCACTCGCTCACTCACTCACCTACTCAGCCACTCGCTCACCTACTCACTCACCTTCTCACCTACTCGCTCACCTACTCACTCACTTGCTCACTCACCCACTCACTCATTCACTCACTCACTCACTCACCCACCCACTCAATCACTCATTCACTCACTCATCCACTCACTCACCTACTCACTCACTCACTCAACCACCCACTCACTCACCTACTCAGCCATTCGCTCACCCACTCACTCACCTACTCACTCACCTACTCACCTACTCACTCACCTACTCACCTACTCACTCACCTACTCACTCACCTACTCACCTACTCGCTCACCCACTCACCTACTCACTCACCTACTCACTCACCTACTCACTCACCTACTCACTCACCTACTCACTCACCTACTCACTCACCTACTCACTCACCTACTCACCTACTCACTCACCTACTCACCTACTCGCTCACCTACTCACCCACCTACTCACCTACTCACTCACCTACTCACTCACCTACTCGCTCACCTACTCACCCACCTGCTCACCTACTCGCTCACCTACTCACCCACCTGCTCGCCCACCTGCTCACCTACTCACTCACCTACTCACCCACCTACTCACCCACCCGCTCACCCACTCGCTCACCTACTCGCTCACCTACTCGCTCACCTACTCGCTCACCTACTCGCTCACCTACTCGCTCACCCACTCGCTCACCCACTCGCTCACCCACTCGCTCACCTACTCGCTCACCTACTCGCTCACCTACTCGCTCACCTACTCGCTCACCTACTCGCTCACCTACTCGCTCACCTACTCGCTCACCTACTCGCTCACCTACTCACCCACCTACTCACCTACTCACTCACCTACTCACTCACCTACTCACCCACCTACTCACCTACTCGCTCACCTACTCGCTCACCTACTCGCTCGCCTACTCGCTCGCCTACTCGCTCGCCTACTCGCTCACCTACTCGCTCACCTACTCGCTCACCTACTCGCTCACCCACTCGCTCACCCACTCGCTCACCCACTCGCTCACCCACTCGCTCACCTACTCGCTCACCTACTCGCTCACCTACTCTCTCACCTACTCGCTCACCTACTCGCTCACCTACTCGCTCACCTACTCGCTCACCTACTCGCTCACCTACTCGCTCACCTACTCGCTCACCTACTCGCTCACCTACTCGCTCACCTACTCGCTCACCTACTCACTCACTCACCTACTCAGCCACTCGCTCACTCACTCACCTACTCAGCCACTCGCTCACCTACTCACTCACCTACTCACCTACTCGCTCACCTACTCACTCACCTACTCACCTACTCACTCACTCACTCACCCACCCACTCAATCACTCATTCACTCACTCATCCACTCACTCACCTACTCACTCACTCACTCAACCACCCACTCACTCACCTACTCAGCCATTCGCTCACCCACTCACTCACCTACTCACTCACCTACTCACCTACTCACTCACCTACTCACCTACTCACTCACCTACTCACCTACTCACTCACCTACTCACTCACCTACTCAGCCACTCGCTCACTCACTCACCTACTCACTCACCTACTCACTCACCTACTCACCCACCCACTCACCTACTCACTCACTCACTCACCTACTCACCTACTCACCTACTCACTCACCTACTCACCTACTCACCTACTCACTCACCTGCTCACTCACTCACCTACTCAGCCACCCACTCATTCACTCACTCACCCACCCACTCAATCACTCATTCACTCACTCATCCACTCACTCATTCACTCACCCACTCACTCACCTACTCACTCACCTACTCACTCACCTGCTCACTTACCTACTCAGCCACTCACTTACCTACTCACCTACCCACTCACCTACTCACTCACCTACTCACCTACTCACTCACCTACTCACTCACCTACTCACTCACCTACTCACCTAATCAGCCACTCGTTCACCCACTCACTCACCTACTTGGCCACTCACTCACCTACTCACTCACCCACTCACCTACTCACTCACCTACTCACTCACCTACTCACCTACTCACTCACCTACTCACCTACTCACTCACCTACTCACTCACCCACTCACCCACTCACCTACTCACCTACTCACTGACCTACTCACTCAATCATCTACTCACCTACTCACTCAATCATCCACTCACCTACTCACTCACCTACTCACTCACCTACTCACCCACTCACTCACCTACTCACTCACCTACTCAGCCACTCGCTCACCCACTCGCTCACCCACTCACTCACCTACTCACTCACCTACTCAGCCACTCGCTCACCTACTCACCTACTCACTCACCTACTCACCTACTCACTCACCTACTCACTCACCTACTCACTCACCTACTCACTCACCTACTCACTCACCTACTCAGCCACTCGCTCACCCACTCGCTCACCCACTCGCTCACCCACTCGCTCACCCACTCGCTCAGCCACTCGCTCACCCACTCACTCACCTACTCACTCACCTACTCAGCCACTCGCTCACCTACTCACCTACTCACTCACCTACTCACCTACTCACCTACTCACTCACCTACTCGCTCACCTACTCACCTACTCACTCAATCATCCACTCACCTACTCAGCCACTCTCCCACCTCACTCACCTACATTGCTCACCTACTCGCTCACCTACTCTGTCTGTCTGTCACTCTCTCTCTCTGTGTCTCTGTCTCTCACTCTTTCTGTCTCTGTCTGTCTGTCTCTGTCTGTCTGCGCCTCTTTCTCTGTCTCTCTCTGTTTCACTGTGTCTCACTGTGTCTCACTGTGTGTGTGTGTGTCTCACTGTGTGTGCGTCTCACTGTGTGTGTGTCTCACTGTGTGTGTGTCTCACTGTGTGTGTGTCTCACTGTGTGTGTGTCTCACTGTGTGTGTGTCTCACTGTGTGTGTGTCTCACTGTGTGTGTGTCTCACTGTGTGTGTGTCTCACTGTGTGTGTGTCTCACTGTGTGTGTCTCACTGTGTGTGTCTCACTGTGTGTGTCTCACTGTGTGTGTCTCACTGTGTGTGTCTCACTGTGTGTGTCTCACTGTGTGTGTCTCTGTCTGTGTCTCTGTCTGTGTCTCTCTGTGTGTCTCACTGTGTCTCACTGTGTGTGTGTCTCTCTGTCTGTGTCTCACTGTGTCTCTCTGTGTCTCTCTGTGTGTGTCTAGGCGTGTGTACAAGCGTAGGCTGGGTTTGCTTGCGGGGTCGCTCATCGCTTACCTGTCTGTCTCTGTGTGTGTCTCACTGTGTGTGTCTCACTGTGTGTGTCTCACTGTGTGTGTGTGTCACTGTGTGTGTGTGTGTCTCACTGTGTGTGTGTCTCACTGTGTGTGTGTCTCACTGTGTGTGTGTGTGTCTCACTGTGTGTGTGTCTCACTGTGTGTGTGTGTGTGTCTCACTGTGTGTGTGTGTGTGTCTCACTGTGTGTGTGTGTGTGTCTCACTGTGTGTGTGTGTGTGTCTCTCTGTGTGTGTCTCACTGTGTGTGTGTGTCTCACTGTGTGTGTGTGTCTGTGTGTGTGTGTCTCACTGTGTGTGTGTGTGTGTCTCACTGTGTGTGTGTGTGTGTCTCACTGTGTGTGTGTGTGTGTGTCTCACTGTGTGTGTGTGTGTGTCTCACTGTGTGTGTGTGTGTGTCTCACTGTGTGTGTGTGTGTCTCACTGTGTGTGTGTGTGTGTCTCACTGTGTGTGTGTGTGTGTCTCACTGTGTGTGTGTGTGTGTGTCTCACTGTGTGTGTGTGTGTGTCTCACTGTGTGTGTGTGTGTGTCTCACTGTGTGTGTGTGTGTGTCTCACTGTGTGTGTGTGTGTGTGTCTCACTGTGTGTGTGTGTGTGTCTCACTGTGTGTGTGTGTGTGTGTCTCACTGTGTGTGTGTGTGTGTCTCACTGTGTGTGTGTGTGTCTCACTGTGTGTGTGTGTGTCTCACTGTGTGTGTGTGTGTCTCACTGTGTGTGTGTGTGTGTCTCACTGTGTGTGTGTGTCTCACTGTGTGTGTGTGTGTCTCACTGTGTGTGTGTGTGTGTCTCACTGTGTGTGTGTGTGTCTCACTGTGTGTGTGTGTGTCTCACTGTGTGTGTGTGTGTCTCACTGTGTGTGTGTGTGTCTCACTGTGTGTGTGTGTGTCTCACTGTGTGTGTGTGTCTCACTGTGTGTGTGTGTCTCACTGTGTGTGTGTGTGTGTCTCACTGTGTGTGTGTGTGTGTGTCTCACTGTGTGTGTGTGTGTCTCACTGTGTGTGTGTGTGTGTCTCACTGTGTGTGTGTGTGTCTCTCTGTGTGTGTGTGTGTCTCACTGTGTGTGTGTGTGTGTCTCACTGTGTGTGTGTGTGTCTCACTGTGTGTGTGTGTGTGTCTCACTGTGTGTGTGTGTGTCTCACTGTGTGTGTGTGTGTGTCTCACTGTGTGTGTGTGTGTGTCTCACTGTGTGTGTGTGTGTCTCACTGTGTGTGTGTGTGTGTCTCACTGTGTGTGTGTGTCTCACTGTGTGTGTGTGTGTGTCTCACTGTGTGTGTGTGTGTGTCTCACTGTGTGTGTGTGTGTCTCACTGTGTGTGTGTGTGTCTCACTGTGTGTGTGTGTGTGTCTCACTGTGTGTGTGTGTGTCTCTCTGTGTGTGTGTGTCTCACTGTGTGTGTGTGTCTCACTGTGTGTGTGTGTGTGTCTCACTGTGTGTGTGTGTCTCTCTCTGTGTGTGTGTGTGTGTGTCTCACTGTGTGTGTGTGTCTCACTGTGTGTGTGTGTGTCTCACTGTGTGTGTGTGTGTCTCACTGTGTGTGTGTGTCTCACTGTGTGTGTGTGTCTCACTGTGTGTGTGTGTGTGTCTCACTGTGTGTGTGTGTGTGTCTCACTGTGTGTGTGTGTGTCTCACTGTGTGTGTGTGTCTCACTGTGTGTGTGTGTGTCTCACTGTGTGTGTGTGTGTGTCTCACTGTGTGTGTGTGTGTCTCTCTGTGTGTGTGTGTCTCTCTGTGTGTGTGTGTCTCACTGTGTGTGTGTGTCTCACTGTGTGTGTGTGTCTCACTGTGTGTGTGTGTGTGTCTCACTGTGTGTGTGTGTCTCACTGTGTGTGTGTGTCTCACTGTGTGTGTGTGTGTGCTCACTGTGTGTGTGTGTGTGTCTCACTGTGTGTGTGTGTCTCACTGTGTGTGTGTGTGTCTCACTGTGTGTGTGTGTGTCTCACTGTGTGTGTGTGTGTCTCACTGTGTGTGTGTGTCTCACTGTGTGTGTGTGTGTCTCACTGTGTGTGTGTGTGTCTCACTGTGTGTGTGTGTCTCACTGTGTGTGTGTGTGTCTCACTGTGTGTGTGTGTGTCTCACTGTGTGTGTGTGTGTGTCTCACTGTGTGTGTGTGTGTGTCTCACTGTGTGTGTGTGTGTCTCACTGTGTGTGTGTGTGTCTCACTGTGTGTGTGTGTGTGTCTCACTGTGTGTGTGTGTGTGTCTCACTGTGTGTGTGTGTGTGTCTCACTGTGTGTGTGTGTGTCTCACTGTGTGTGTGTGTGTGTCTCACTGTGTGTGTGTGTGTGTCTCACTGTGTGTGTGTGTGTGTCTCACTGTGTGTGTGTGTGTCTCTCACTGTGTGTGTGTGTGTCTCACTGTGTGTGTGTGTGTGTCTCACTGTGTGTGTGTGTGTGTCTCACTGTGTGTGTGTGTGTGTGTCTCACTGTGTGTGTGTGTGTGTCTCACTGTGTGTGTGTGTGTCTCACTGTGTGTGTGTGTGTCTCACTGTGTGTGTGTGTGTGTGTCTCACTGTGTGTGTGTGTGTGTGTCTCACTGTGTGTGTGTGTGTGTCTCACTGTGTGTGTGTGTGTCTCACTGTGTGTGTGTGTGTCTCACTGTGTGTGTGTGTGTCTCACTGTGTGTGTGTGTGTCTCACTGTGTGTGTGTGTGTCTCACTGTGTGTGTGTGTGTGTCTCACTGTGTGTGTGTGTGTGTCTCACTGTGTGTGTGTGTGTGTCTCACTGTGTGTGTGTGTCTCACTGTGTGTGTGTGTGTGTCTCACTGTGTGTGTGTGTGTGTCTCACTGTGTGTGTGTGTGTGTGTCTCACTGTGTGTGTGTGTATGTCTCACTGTGTGTGTGTGTGTGTCTCACTGTGTGTGTGTGTGTGTCTCACTGTGTGTGTGTGTGTGTCTCACTGTGTGTGTGTGTGTGTCTCACTGTGTGTGTGTGTGTCTCACTGTGTGTGTGTGTGTCTCACTGTGTGTGTGTGTGTCTCACTGTGTGTGTGTGTGTGTCTCACTGTGTGTGTGTGTCTCACTGTGTGTGTGTGTCTCACTGTGTGTGTGTGTCTCACTGTGTGTGTGTGTGTGTGTCTCACTGTGTGTGTGTGTCTCTCACTGTGTGTGTGTGTGTGTCTCACTGTGTGTGTGTGTGTGTGTCTCACTGTGTGTGTGTGTGTCTCACTGTGTGTGTGTGTGTCTCACTGTGTGTGTGTGTGTCTCACTGTGTGTGTGTGTGTCTCACTGTGTGTGTCTCACTGTGTGTGTGTGTGTGTCTCACTGTGTGTGTGTGTCTCACTGTGTGTGTCTCACTGTGTGTGTGTGTGTGTGTGTGTCTCACTGTGTGTGTGTGTGTCTCACTGTGTGTGTGTCTCACTGTGTGTGTGTGTGTCTCACTGTGTGTGTGTCTCACTGTGTGTGTGTGTGTCTCACTGTGTGTGTGTGTGTCTCACTGTGTGTGTGTCTCACTGTGTGTGTGTGTGTGTCTCACTGTGTGTGTGTCTCGCTGTGTGTGTGTGTCTCACTGTGTGTGTGTGTGTCTCACTGTGTGTGTGTGTGTGTCTCACTGTGTGTGTGTGTGTCTCACTGTGTGTGTGTGTCTCACTGTGTGTGTGTGTGTCTCACTGTGTGTGTGTCTCGCTGTGTGTGTGTGTCTCACTGTGTGTGTGTGTGTCTCACTGTGTGTGTGTGTGTGTCTCACTGTGTGTGTGTGTGTGTCTCACTGTGTGTGTGTGTGTGTCTCACTGTGTGTGTGTGTGTGTGTGTCTCACTGTGTGTGTGTGTGTCTCACTGTGTGTGTGTGTGTCTCACTGTGTGTGTGTGTGTCTCACTGTGTGTGTGTGTGTCTCACTGTGTGTGTGTGTGTCTCACTGTGTGTGTGTGTGTCTCACTGTGTGTGTGTGTGTGTCTCACTGTGTGTGTGTGTGTGTGTCTCACTGTGTGTGTGTGTGTGTCTCACTGTGTGTGTGTGTGTGTCTCACTGTGTGTGTGTGTGTGTGTCTCACTGTGTGTGTGTGTGTGTCTCACTGTGTGTGTGTGTGTGTCTCACTGTGTGTGTGTGTGTGTCTCACTGTGTGTGTGTGTGTGTCTCACTGTGTGTGTGTGTGTGTCTCACTGTGTGTGTGTGTGTGTGTCTCACTGTGTGTGTGTGTGTGTGTCTCACTGTGTGTGTGTGTGTCTCACTGTGTGTGTGTGTGTCTCACTGTGTGTGTCTCACTGTGTGTGTGTGTGTCTCACTGTGTGTGTGTGTGTGTCTCACTGTGTGTGTGTGTGTGTGTCTCACTGTGTGTGTGTGTGTCTCACTGTGTGTGTGTGTGTCTCACTGTGTGTGTGTGTGTGTCTCACTGTGTGTGTGTGTGTGTCTCACTGTGTGTGTCTCACTGTGTGTGTGTGTGTGTCTCACTGTGTGTGTCTCACTGTGTGTGTGTGTCTCACTGTGTGTGTGTGTGTGTCTCACTGTGTGTGTCTCACTGTGTGTGTGTGTCTCACTGTGTGTGTGTGTGTGTGTCTCACTGTGTGTGTGTGTGTCTCACTGTGTGTGTGTGTGTCTCACTGTGTGTGTGTGTGTCTCACTGTGTGTGTGTGTGTGTCTCACTGTGTGTGTGTGTGTCTCACTGTGTGTGTCTCACTGTGTGTGTCTCACTGTGTGTGTCTCACTGTGTGTGTGTGTGTGTCTCACTGTGTGTGTGTGTGTGTCACTGTGTGTGTGTGTGTCTCACTGTGTGTGTGTGTGTCTCACTGTGTGTGTGTGTGTCTCACTGTGTGTGTGTGTGTCTCACTGTGTGTGTGTGTGTGTCTCACTGTGTGTGTGTGTGTCTCACTGTGTGTGTGTGTGTCTCTCACTGTGTGTGTGTGTGTCTCACTGTGTGTGTGTGTGTCTCACTGTGTGTGTGTGTGTGTCTCACTGTGTGTGTGTGTGTCTCACTGTGTGTGTGTCTCACTGTGTGTGTGTGTGTCTCTCACTGTGTGTGTGTGTGTGTCTCACTGTGTGTGTGTGTGTGTCTCACTGTGTGTGTGTGTGTGTCTCACTGTGTGTGTGTGTGTGTCTCACTGTGTGTGTGTGTGTCTCACTGTGTGTGTGTGTCTCACTGTGTGTGTGTGTGTCTCACTGTGTGTGTGTGTGTGTCTCACTGTGTGTGTGTGTCTCACTGTGTGTGTGTGTGTCTCACTGTGTGTGTGTCTCTCACTGTGTGTGTATGTGTCTCACTGTGTGTGTGTGTCTCACTGTGTGTGTGTGTGTCTCACTGTGTGTGTGTGTCTCTCACTGTGTGTGTGTGTGTGTCTCACTGTGTGTGTGTGTGTGTCTCACTGTGTGTGTGTGTGTGTCTCACTGTGTGTGTGTGTGTGTCTCACTGTGTGTGTGTGTCTCACTGTGTGTGTGTGTGTGTCTCACTGTGTGTGTGTGTGTCTCACTGTGTGTGTGTGTGTCTCACTGTGTGTGTGTGTCTGTGTCTCACTGTGTGTGTCTCTCACTGTGTGTGTGTGTGTCTCACTGTGTGTGTGTCTCACTGTGTGTGTGTGTGTCTCACTGTGTGTGTGTGTGTGTGTCTCACTGTGTGTGTGTGTGTGTCTCACTGTGTGTGTGTGTGTGTCTCACTGTGTGTGTGTGTGTGTCTCACTGTGTGTGTGTGTGTGTCTCACTGTGTGTGTGTGTGTGTCTCACTGTGTGTGTGTGTGTGTCTCACTGTGTGTGTGTGTGTGTCTCACTGTGTGTGTGTGTGTGTCTCACTGTGTGTGTGTGTGTGTCTCACTGTGTGTGTGTGTGTCTCACTGTGTGTGTGTGTGTCTCACTGTGTGTGTGTGTGTCTCACTGTGTGTGTGTGTGTCTCACTGTGTGTGTGTGTGTCTCACTGTGTGTGTGTGTGTCTCTGTGTGTGTGTGTCTCTCACTGTGTGTGTGTGTGTGTCTCACTGTGTGTGTGTGTGTCTCACTGTGTGTGTGTGTGTCTCACTGTGTGTGTGTGTGTCTCACTGTGTGTGTGTGGGTCTCACTGTGTGTGTGTGTGTGTGTCTCACTGTGTGTGTGTGTGTCTCACTGTGTGTGTGTGTCTCACTGTGTGTGTGTGTCTCACTGTGTGTGTGTGTGTCTCACTGTGTGTGTGTGTGTCTCACTGTGTGTGTGTGTGTCTCACTGTGTGTGTGTGTGTCTCACTGTGTGTGTGTGTGTCTCACTGTGTGTGTGTGTGTCTCACTGTGTGTGTGTGTGTCTCACTGTGTGTGTGTGTGTCTCACTGTGTGTGTGTGTGTCTCACTGTGTGTGTGTGTGTGTCTCACTGTGTGTGTGTGTGTGTCTCACTGTGTGTGTGTGTGTGTCTCACTGTGTGTGTGTGTGTGTCTCTGTGTGTGTGTCTCTGTGTGTGTGTGTGTGTGTCACTGTGTGTGTGTGTCTCACTGTGTGTGTGTGTCTCACTGTGTGTGTGTGTGTCTCACTGTGTGTGTGTGTGTCTCACTGTGTGTGTGTGTGTCTCACTGTGTGTGTGTGTGTCTCACTGTGTGTGTGTGTGTCTCTCACTGTGTGTGTGTGTCTCTCACTGTGTGTGTGTGTCTCTCACTGTGTGTGTGTGTGTATGTGTGTGTGTCTCTGTGTGTGTCTCACTGTGTGTGTCTCTGTGTGTGTGTGTCTAGGCGTGTGTACAAGCGTAGGATGGGTTTGCCTGCAGGTTCGCTCATCGCTTACCAGGCTGTCTCTGTGTGTCTCACTATGTCTGTGTCTCACTGTGTGTGTGTCTGTGTGTGTCTCTGTGTGTGTGTCTCTGTGTGTGTGTCTCACTGTGTGTGTCTCACTGTGTGTGTTTCTGTGTCTGTGTCTCACTGTCTGTGTCTCACTGTCTGTGTCTCTCACTGTCTGTGTCTCTCACTGTGTGTGTGTCTCACTGTGTCTCTGTGTGTGTGTGTCTCTGTGTGTGTCTAGGCGTGTGTACAAGCGTAGGCTGGGTTTGCCTGCAGGTTCGCTCATCGCTTACCTGTCTGTCTCTGTGTGTGTCTCACTGTGTGTGTGTCTCACTGTGTGTGTGTCTCACTGTGTGTGTGTGTGTCTCTCTGTGTGTGTCTCTGTGTGTGTGTGTGTCTGTGTGTGTGTGTGTCTCTGTGTGTGTCTCTGTGTGTGTCTCTGTGTGTGTGTGTCTCTGTGTGTGTGTGTCTCTGTGTGTGTCTAGGCGTGTGTACAAGCGTAGGCTGGGTTTGCCTGCTGGGTCGCTCATCGCTTACCAGGCTCATGTGGACAGCGTAGCTAAGAGCGGACAACCACGGGGGGGTGAGACACGGGGGGGTGAGACACGGGGGGGTGAGACACGGGGGGGTGAGACACGGGGGGGAGAGACACGGGGGGGAGAGACACGGGGGGGTGAGACACGGGGGGGTGAGACACGGTGAGAGAGACACGTGGAGTGATTTTTCTGTGTTCACTAAAATAAATCTGCAGCCTTATGAGATGTGGTGCTGATCGTTATTTGAGTTGGTGGGTGGGTGGGTGGGTGAGTTGGTGGGTGGGTGGGTGGGTGGGTGAGTTGGTGGGTGGGTGGGAGAGTGGGTGAGTGGGTGAGTGGGTGGGTGGGTGGGTGAGTGGGTGGGTGAGTGGGTGGGTGGGTGAGTGGGTGGGTGGGTGGGAGAGTGGGTGAGTGGGTGGGTGGGTGAGTTGGTTGGTGAGTGGGTGGGTGGGAGAGTGGGTGGGTGGGAGAGTGGGTGAGTGGGTGGGTGGGTGAGTGGGTGGGTGGGTGGGAGAGTGGGTGGGTGAGTTGGTGGGTGGGAGAGTGGGTGGGTGGGAGAGTGGGTGAGTGGGTGGGTGAGTTGGTGGGTGGGTGAGTGGGTGGGTGAGTGGGTGAGTGGGTGGGTGAGTTGGTGGGTGGGTGAGTTGGTGGGTGGGAGAGTGGGTGGGTGGGAGAGTGGGTGGGTGGGTGAGTGGGTGAGTTGGTGGGTGAGTGGGTGGGTGGGAGAGTGGGTGGGTGGGAGAGTGGGTGGGTGAGTGGGTGAGTGGGTGAGTGGGTGGGTGAGTTGGTGGGTGAGTGGGTGAGTGGGTGGGTGGGTGGGTGAGTTGGTGGGTGAGTGGGTGGGTGAGTGGGTGAGTGGGTGGGTGGGTGAGTGGGTGAGTGGGTGGGTGAGTGGGTGGGTGGGAGAGTGGGTGGGTGGGAGAGTGGGTGGTGGGAGAGTGGGTGGGTGGGTGAGTGGGTGGGAGAGTGGGTGGGTGGGTGAGTGGGTGAGTTGGTGGGTGAGTGGGTGGGTGGGAGAGTGGGTGGGTGGGAGAGTGGGTGGGTGAGTTGGTGGGTGAGTGGGTGGGTGAGTTGGTGGGTGAGTGGGTGAGTGGGTGGGTGAGTTGGGTGAGTGGGTGAGTGGGTGGGTGAGTTGGTGGGTGAGTGGGTGGGTGGGTGGGTGGGTGAGTGGGTGAGTGGGTGGGTGGGTGAGTGGGTGAGTGGGTGGGTGGGTGGGTGAGTTGGTGGGTGGGTGGGTGAGTTGGTGGGTGGGTGGGAGAGTGGGTGAGTGGGTGAGTGGGTGGGTGGGTGGGAGAGTGGGTGAGTGGGTGGGTGAGTGGGTGGGTGGGTGAGTGGGTGGGTGGGTGGGAGAGTGGGTGAGTGGGTGGGTGGGTGAGTTGGTTGGTGAGTGGGTGGGTGGGAGAGTGGGTGGGTGGGAGAGTGGGTGAGTGGGTGGGTGGGTGAGTGGGTGGGTGGGTGGGAGAGTGGGTGGGTGAGTTGGTGGGTGGGAGAGTGGGTGGGTGGGAGAGTGGGTGAGTGGGTGGGTGAGTTGGTGGGTGGGTGAGTGGGTGGGTGAGTGGGTGAGTGGGTGGGTGAGTTGGTGGGTGGGAGAGTGGGTGGGTGGGAGAGTGGGTGGGTGGGTGAGTGGGTGAGTTGGTGGGTGTGTGGGTGGGTGGGAGAGTGGGTGGGTGGGAGAGTGGGTGGGTGAGTGGGTGAGTGGGTGAGTGGGTGGGTGAGTTGGTGGGTGAGTGGGTGAGTGGGTTGGTGGGTGAGTGGGTGGGTGAGTGGGTGAGTGGGTGGGTGGGTGAGTGGGTGAGTGGGTGGGTGAGTGGGTGGGTGGGAGAGTGGGTGGGTGGGAGAGTGGGTGGGTGGGGAGTGTGGGTGGGTGGGTGGTGTGGGTGGGAGAGTGGGTGGGTGGGTGAGTGGGTGAGTTGGTGGGTGAGTGGGTGGGTGGGAGAGTGGGTGGGTGGGAGAGTGGGTGGGTGAGTTGGTGGGTGAGTGGGGTGGGTGAGTTGGTGGGTGGTGGGTGAGTGGGGGGGTGAGTTGGGTGGTGGGTGAGTGGGTGGGTGGTGGGTGGGTGTGTGGGTGGTGTGGGGTGGGTGGGTGGTGGGTGAGTGGGGGTGGGTGGGTGAGTGGGTGGTGGGTGGGTGGGTGGGTGGGTGGTGGTGGGGGTGGTGGGTGGGTGAGTTGGTGGGTGAGTGGGTGGGTGGGTGAGTTGGTGGGTGAGTGGGTGGGTGAGTGGGTGGGTGAGTGGGTGGGTGAGTTGGTGGGTGAGTGGGTGGGTGGGAGAGTGGGACACGGGGGGGAGAGACACGGGGGGGGGGGGAGAGACACGGGGGGGGGAGAGACACGGGGGGGAGAGACACGGGGGGGAGAGACACGGGGGGGAGAGACACTGGGAGAGAGACACGGGGGGGTGAGACACGTGGGGGAGAGACACTGGGAGTGAGACAGGGGGGGGAGAGACACGGGGGGGAGAGACACGGGGGGGAGAGACACGGGGGGGAGAGACACGGGGGGGAGAGACACGGGGGGGAGAGACACGGGGGGGAGAGACACGGGGGGGAGAGACACGGGGGGGAGAGACACGGGGGGGAGAGACACGGGGGGGGGGGGGAGAGACACGGGGGGGAGAGACACGGGGGGGTGAGACACGTGGGGGAGAGACACGTGGGAGAGAGACACGGGGGGGGTGAGACACGTGGGGGAGAGACACCTGGGAGAGAGACACTGGGAGAGAGACACGGGGGGGTGAGACACTGGGAGTGAGACGGGGGGGGGAGAGACACGGGGGGGTGAGACACGGGGGGAGAGACACGGGGGGAGAGACACGGGGGGAGAGACACGGGGGGGTGAGACACGGGGGGAGAGACACGGGGGGAGAGACACGGGGGGGAGAGACACGGGGGGAGAGACACGGGGGGAGAGACACGGGGGGGAGAGACACGGGGGGGAGAGACACGGGGGAGAGAGACACGGGTGGGTGAGACACGGGGGGGTGAGACACGGGGGGGAGAGACACGGGGGGTGAGACACGGGTGGGTGAGACACGGGGGGGGGGAGACACGGGGGGAGAGACACGGGGGGAGAGACACGGGGAAGAGACACGGGGAGAGAGACACGGGGGGAGAGACACTGGGAGTGAGACACGGGGGGAGAGACGGGGAGAGAGGACACGGGGGGGTGAGACACGTGGGGGAGAGACACGGGAGAGAGACACGGGGGAGGTGAGACACGTGGGGAGAGACACGGGGAGAGAGACACGGGGGGGTGAGACACGTGGGGGAGAGACACGGGGAGAGAGACACGGGGGGGTGAGACACGTGGGGGAGAGACACGGGAGTGAGACGGGGGGGGGGTGAGACACTGGGAGAGAGACACGGGGGGTGTGAGACACGTGGGGGAGAGACACGTGGGGGAGAGACACGGGGAGAGAGACACGGGGGGGAGAGACACGGGGGGGAGAGACACTGGGAGAGAGACACGGGGGGGTGAGACACGGGGGGGTGAGACACGGGGGGGAGAGACACGGGGAGAGAGACACGGGGGGGTGAGACAGGGGGGTGAGACACGGGGAGTGAGACACGGGGGGGAGAGACACGGGGGGGAGAGACACGGGGAGTGAGACACGGGGGGAGAGACACGGGGGGAGAGACACGGGGGGAGAGACACGGGGGGAGAGACACGGGGGGGAGAGACACGGGGAGTGAGACACGGGGGGAGAGACACGGGGGGGAGAGACACGGGGGGAGAGACACGGGGGGAGAGACACGGGGGGAGAGACACGGGGGGAGAGACACGGGGGGAGAGACACGGGGGGAGAGACACGGGGGGAGAGACACGGGGGGGAGAGACACGGGGGGGGGGAGACGGGGGGAGAGACACGGGGGGAGAGACACGGGGGGGAGAGACACGGGGGGAGAGACACGGGGGGGAGAGACACGGGGGGAGAGACACGGGGAGGAGAGACACGGGGGGAGAGACACGGGGGGGAGAGACACGGGGAGGAGAGACACGGGGGGAGAGACACGGGGGGAGAGACACGGGGGGGAGAGACACGGGGGGAGAGACACGGGGGGAGAGACACGGGGGGGAGAGACACGGGGGGAGAGACACGGGGGGGAGAGACACGGGGGGGAGAGACACGGGGGGAGAGACACGGGGAGGAGAGACACGGGGGAGAGACACGGGGGGGGAGAGACACGGGGAGGAGAGACACGGGGGGGAGAGACACGGGGGGAGAGACACTGGGGGAGAGACACGGGGGGAGAGACACGGGGGGGTGAGACACGGGGGGGAGAGACACGGGGGGGTGTGAGACACGGGGGGGAGAGACACGGGGGGAGAGACACGGGGGGGAGAGACACGGGGGGGGGGGGAGACACGGGGGGGAGAGACACGGGGGGAGAGACACGGGGGGAGAGACACGGGGGGAGAGACACGGGGGGAGAGACACGGGGGGAGAGACACGGGGGGAGAGACACGGGGGGTGAGACACGTGGGGGAGAGACACGTGGGGGAGAGACACGGGGGGAGAGACACGGGGGGGGTGAGACACGTGGGGGAGAGACACTGGGAGTGAGACACGGGGGGGAGAGACACGGGGGGGAGAGACACGGTGGGAGAGACACGGGGGGGAGAGACACGGGGGGGAGAGACACGGGGGGGAGATACACGGGGGGAGAGACACGGGGGGAGAGACACGGGGGGAGAGACACGGGGGGAGAGACACGGGGGGGAGAGACACGGGGGGGGGAGACACGGGGGGAGAGACACGGGGGGGTGAGACACGTGGGGGAGAGACACGTGGGGGAGAGACACGGGGGGGAGAGACACGGGGGGGTGAGACACGTGGGGGAGAGACACTGGGAGTGAGACGGGGGGGGGGGTGAGACACTGGGAGAGAGACACGGGGGGGAGAGACACGGTGGGAGAGACACGGGGGGGAGATACACGGGGGGGTGAGACACGTGGGGGAGAGACACGGGGGGGGGGGAGAGACACGGGGGGGTGAGACACGGGGGGAGAGACACGGGGGGAGAGACACGGGGAGTGAGACACGGGGGGAGAGACACGGGGAGTGAGACACGGGGGGAGAGACACGGGGAGTGAGACACGGGGGGAGAGACACGGGGAGTGAGACACGGGGGGAGAGACACGGGGGGAGAGACACGGGGAGTGAGACACGGGGGGAGAGACACGGGGAGTGAGACACGGGGGGAGAGACACGGGGAGTAAGACACGGGGGGAGAGACACGGGGAGTGAGACACGGGGGGAGAGACACGGGGAGTGAGACACGGGGGGAGAGACACGGGGAGTGAGACACGGGGGGAGAGACACGGGGGGGGGGGGAGACGGGGGGGTGAGACACGGGGGGAGAGACACGGGGAGAGAGACACGGGGAGAGAGACACGGGGGGGAGAGACGTGGGGGAGAGACACTGGGAGTGAGACACGGGGGGGAGAGACACGGGGAGAGAGACACGGGGGGGTGAGACACGTGGGGGAGAGACACGGGGAGAGAGACACGGGGGGGTGAGACACGTGGGGGAGAGACACGGGGAGAGAGACACGGGGGGGTGAGACACGTGGGGGAGAGACACTGGGAGTGAGACGGGGGGGGGAGAGAGACACGGGGGGGAGAGACACGGGGGGAGAGACACGGGGAGTGAGACACGGGGGGAGAGACACGGGGAGTGAGACACGGGGAGAGAGACACGGGGGGGTGAGACACGTGGGGGAGGGGGTGAGACACGTGGGGGAGAGACACTGGGAGTGAGACAGGGGGGGTGAGACACGTGGGGGAGAGACACTGGGAGTGAGACAGGGGGGGTGAGACACGTGGGGGAGAGACACTGGGAGTGAGACAGGGGGGGGTGAGACACGGGGAGAGAGACACGTGGAGTGATTTTTCTGTGTTCAATAAAATAAATCTGCAGCCTTATGAGATGTGGTGCTGATCGTTATGTGAGTGGGCGGGTGAGTGGGCGGGTGAGTGGGCGGGTGAGTTGATGGGTGGTTGAGTTGAAGGGTGGTTGAGTTGGTGGATGGGGGGGGGGTGTCAGTTTTGTTGTCAGATAAAAGGGCAAAAATCAAATATTATGTCATGCAAACATGACTCCTTGTAAAAAAAGGTGTCAGCTTTGTTGCCAGATAAAAGGGCAAAAATCAATTATCATGTCATGCAAACATGACTCCTTGTAAAAAAAGGTGTCAGCTTTGTTGCCAGATAAAAGGGCAAAAATCAATTATCATGTCATGCAAACATGACTCCTTGTAAAAAAAGGTGTCAGCTTTGTTGCCAGATAAAAGGGCAAAAATCAATTATCATGTCATGCAAACATGACTCCTTGTAAAAAAAGGTGTCAGCTTTGTTGCCAGATAAAAGGGCAAAAATCAATTATCATGTCATGCAAACATGACTCCTTGTAAAAAAAGGTGTCCGTTTTGTTGCCAGATAAAAGGGTAAAAATCAATTATCATGTCATGCAAACATGACTCCTTGTAAAAAAAGGTGTCCGTTTTGTTGCCAGATAAAAGGGCAAAAATCAATTATCATGTCTGTCATGCAAACATATGACTCCTTGTAAAAAAATTAACCCGTAAAAACAAAGTTTTTCACTCTAAATCCTTTATATGCGTGGCGGCTAGAGTCCTCTCGTCCTCTGGCTTGAGATGGCTGCCACCTATGGGTCAGATGATTGCCTGCCACCATTAAGCAATTGGTAATTACATATTTAAACAGAAGTTTCCCTAAAAAGTGTAAAATTTTGGAAAAAAATTTTCAGGAACATTAATTGTCACGCACAACGAGTCTGTGTGCAAAATGTCAGCTCGATTGGATCACGGGAAGTGGGTTAAAAAACGTCCGAAAGATTTGCACGGTCCTAAGCAAGCAAGCAAGCGAACTTAATATAAAGGATTTAAACAAGTATAACCCGTAAAAACGAAGTTTTTCACTATAAATCCTTTATATGCGTGGCGGCTAGAGTCCTCTCGTCCTCTGGCTTGAGATGGCTGCCACCTATGGGTCAGATGATTGCAATGCACCGTTAAGCAGTTGGTAATTACATATAATTTTTTTGTCCTAAAAAGTGTAAAATTTTGGGAATTTTTTCTTCACGAACATTAATCGTCACGCACAACGAGTCTGTGTGCAAAATGTCAGCTCGATTGGATCACGGGAAGTGGGTTAAAAAAACGACCGAAAGATTTGCACGGTTCTTTCGGTAAAGTCACGTAGAAGGGAAGTAATAAAATAATAAAAATAAAACATAAAATTTTTTTTATTATTTTATAACTTCCCTTCTACGTGACTTTACCGAAAGAACCAAGAAGATGAATCCCTGCAGTCACGAAATCTTTAAATCAAAATTTATTTGCACGGTCGTAAGCGCGCAAGCAAGCAAGCTTAATATAAAGGATTTAAAAAAAACAATTATTATTATTTGGTTCTTTCGGTTAAGTCACGTCTAATTTAATTTATTATTTTATCTTTAGACGTGACTTAACCGAAAGATTCTTTGGTTCTTTTCGGTTAAGTCACGTCTAAAAATAAAATAATAAATTAAAATAACATATTACGACGTTTCGATTGCAACACAAGCAATCATCATCAGGTATAAAAGAAATAGCAACAACAAATCTAACTAGAAAACTATAGACAGGCATACAAGCAGACAGACATCACAACGGCACACAGAGAGAGGACACACATCGGCACAAAGAGAGGGGTTGTCTCTATGACGGTCCCTTAAATATAGAGAGGGGGGGCGAGAACGGAGAGAGGGAGGGGGCAGAGAGAATTAGCATCTCAATTTTTTTGTTGCTATTTCTTTTATACCTGATGATGATTGCTTGTGTTGCAATCGAAACGTCGTAATATGTTATTTTAATTTATTATTTTATTTTTAGACGTGACTTAACCGAAAAGAACCAAAGAATAATTCCTGCAGTCACGAAAGCTCCTAAATTAAGACTTAACCGAAAAGAACCAAAGAATAATTCCTGCAGTCACGAAAGCTCCTAAATTAAGACTTAACCGAAAGAACCAAAGAATAATTCCTGCAGTCACGAAAGCTCCTAAATTAAGACTTAACCGAAAGAACCAAAGAATAATTCCTGCAGTCACGAAAGCTCCTAAATTAAGACTTAACCGAAAGAACCAAATAATTCCTGCAGTCACGAAAGCTCCTAAATTAAGACTTAACCGAAAGAACCAATAAATAATTCCTGCAGTCACGAAAGCTCCTAAATTAAGACTTAACCGAAAGAACCAAAGAATAATTCCTGCAGTCACGAAAGTTCTAAAATTAAGATTGAACCAATTATCGTGTCTGTCATCTGGACCAATCAGAATGCAAGGATAGAGACACGCCCTGCTATAAAAGTGGACCAATCACAACGCAACAATTTAAATTCTTCACCCACCACTTGCCCCGCCCCCTGCCAGAGCAGTGGACCAATCACAGCCCGGGGAAAGGATCCCAAGCCCCACCCATTCCTCCCCCTCCTCACCCCGAGTCTTGTTGACCAATCACAGCGCGGGGATGCAAACCCCCACCCCCCCCCCACTCTTAATCTGCTCGGCCAATCAACGCACGGGGCACCCCCCCCCACACCGCCCCTCTTGACGCCCCTCCCCCTTCAATCTGATCGTCCAATCAGTCTTCGACTTACGAAATGCATCTGCATCGTAAGCAGAGGACTACCTGCCTGGACTAATTATTTTTAATTTTTGATTTTAAGCTTTCGTGACTGCAGGGATTCTCATTCTTGGTTCTTTCGGTAAAGTCACGTTGACGGGGAGTAATAAAATAATAAAAATATAAAACAATAAAAACATATTTTGTATATCTACAAGTGTTGGCGTGTTCTCTCTGATTGGTCCATTGTCGGGTCTGATGGGAGGGTGGGTGGGGGGTCCGTGAATTTGAATCCTCACGCGCTGATTGGATGAGCATATTGAGGGGAGGGGCGTCAAGAGGGGTGGGGGGGAGGAGGGGTTTGAATCCCCGAGCGCCGATTGGTCGAGCAGAATGATGGGAGGGGCGTCAAGAGGAGTAGGGGGGAGGGGTTTGAATCCCCGCGCGCCGATTGGTCGAGCAGATTGAGGGGCGGTGTGAGAGAGAGCGGGGGCGGGTGGAGAGGTGGGGGGGGGCCTGACGTTGAATCCCCGAGCGCTGATTGGTGAGAGAGCGGGTGGATGGGTGGGGCTGATTTTGAATCCCCGCGCGCCGATTGGTCGAGCAGATTGAGGGGAGGAGCGTCAAGAGGAGTGGGGGGGGGGATGGGTTAATTCCCGCGCTTTGATTGGTCCAGCGCCAATTACAGGAATTTGGAGTGACAGGTCGCGAGAACACGGGGGGGGAGAGGGGTGGGGCCGACGTTGAATCCCCGCGCGCCCATTGGTCGGTTTGAATCGGGCGGTTGAAATCCCCGCGCGCTGATTGGTCGAATCCGCCGTTAAAAAGTTCATGCAAAATTGGCGCAGACTTCAGACGCCGTTGGGATATCGACGGAGAAAGTTGGTGAGTGGTGAGTGAGTGGTGAGTGAGTGGTGGGTGAGTGAGTGAGTGGTGGGTGAGGGGTGAGTGAGGGGTGAGTGAGTGGTGGGTGAGTGAGTGGTGGGTGAGGGGTGAGTGAGGGGTGAGTGAGTGAGTGAGTGGTGAGTGAGTGAGGGGTGAGTGAGTGAGGGGTGGTGAGTGAGGGGTGGTGAGTGAGGGGTGGTGAGTGAGTGAGTGAGTGGCGGTGAGGGGTGGTGAGTGAGTGAGTGGCGGTGAGTGAGGGGTGAGTGAGTGAGTGAGTGGTGAGTGAGTGGTGAGGGGTGGTGAGTGAGGGGTGGTGGTGAGTGAGGGGGTGAGTGAGTGGTGAGTGAGTGGTGAGTGAGTGGTGGGTGAGTGGTGAGTGAGTGGCGGTGAGTGAGGGGTGAGTGAGTGAGTGAGGGGTGGTGAGTGAGGGGTGGTGAGTGAGTGAGTGAGTGGTGGTGAGTGAGGGGTGGTGAGGGGTGGTGAGTGAGTGAGTGGCGGTGAGTGAGGGGTGAGTGAGTGGTGAGTGAGTGGTGAGTGGGTGGTGAGTGAGGGGTGGTGGTGAGTGAGGGGGTGAGTGAGGGGGTGAGTGGTGAGGGGTGAGTGGTGAGTGAGTGGTGGGTGAGTGGTGGGTGAGGGGTGAGTGAGTGAGTGAGTGGTGGGTGAGTGGTGAGTGAGTGAGTGGTGAGTGAGTGAGTGGTGAATGGTGAGGGGTGAGTGAGTGAGTGAGTGGTGAGTGAGTGGTGAGTGAGTGGTGAGTGAGTGGTGAGTGAGGGGTGAGTGAGTGGTGGGTGAGTGAGTGAGTGGTGAGTGAGTGGTGAGTGAGTGGTGGGTGAGTGAGTGGTGGGTGAGGGGTGAGTGAGCGGTGAGTGAGTGGTGAGTGAGTGAGTGGTGAGTGAGTGGTGGGTGAGTGAGTGGTGAGTGAGTGGTGAGTGAGTGAGTGAGTGGTGAGTGAGTGGTGGGTGAGTGAGTGAGTGAGTGGTGAGTGAGTGAGTGAGTGGTGAGTGAGTGAGTGGTGAGTGAGTGAGTGGTGAGTGAGTGGTGAGTGAGTGGTGGGTGAGTGAGTGGTGGGTGAGGGGTGAGTGAGGGGGTGAGTGAGTGGTGAGTGAGTGGTGGGTGAGTGAGTGGTGGGTGAGGGGTGAGTGAGGGGTGAGTGAGGGGTGAGTGAGTGGTGAGTGAGTGGTGGGTGAGTGGTGGGTGAGTGAGTGGTGGGTGAGGGGTGAGTGAGGGGTGAGTGAGTGAGTGAGTGGTGAGTGAGTGAGTGGTGAGTGAGTGAGTGGTGGGTGAGTGAGTGGTGAGTGAGTGGTGGGTGAGTGAGTGAGTGGTGAGTGAGTGGTGAGTGAGTGGTGAGTGAGTGGTGGGTGAGTGGTGAGTGAGTGGCGGTGAGTGAGGGGTGAGTGAGTGAGTGAGGGGTGGTGAGTGAGGGGTGGTGAGTGAGTGAGTGAGTGGCGGTGAGTGGTGAGGGGTGGTGAGTGAGTGAGTGGCGGTGAGTGAGGGGTGAGTGAGTGAGTGAGTGGTGAGTGAGTGGTGAGGGGTGGTGAGTGAGGGGTGGTGGTGAGTGAGGGGGTGAGTGGTGAGGGGTGAGTGGTGAGTGAGTGGTGGGTGAGTGGTGGGTGAGGGGTGAGTGAGTGAGTGAGTGGTGGGTGAGTGGTGAGTGAGTGAGTGGTGAGTGAGTGAGTGGTGAATGGTGAGTGAGTGAGTGAGTGGTGAGTGAGGGGTGAGTGAGTGGTGAGTGAGTGGTGAGTGAGGGGTGAGTGAGTGAGTGGCGGTGAGTGATCGAGTGAGGGGTGAGTGAGTGAGTGGTGGGTGAGTGAGTGGTGAGTGAGGGGTGGTGAGGGGTGAGTGAGTGGTGGGTGAGTGAGTGGTGAGTGAGTGGTGAGGGGGTGGGTGGTGAGTGAGGGGTGGGTGGCGAGTGAGTGGTGAGTGAGGGGTGAGTGAGTGGTGAGTGAGTGAGTGAGTGGTGAGTGAGTGGTGAGTGAGGGGTGAGTGAGTGAGTGGCGGTGAGTGATCGAGTGAGGGATGAGTGAGTGGTGGGTGAGTGAGTGGTGGGTGAGTGAGTGGTGAGTGGTGGGTGAGTGAGTGGTGGGTGAGTGAGTGGTGGGTGAGTGAGTGGTGAGTGGTGAGTGAGTGGTGGGTGAGTGAGTGGTGAGTGGTGGGTGAGTGAGTGGTGGGTGAGTGAGTGGTGAGTGAGTGAGTGGTGAGTGAGGGGTGGTGAGGGGTGGTGAGGGGTGAGGGGTGAGTGAGGGGTGAGTGGTGAGTGAGTGAGTGGTGAGTGAGTGGTGAGGGGTGGTGAGTGAGGGGTGGTGAGTGAGTGAGTGGTGAGTGAGTGAGTGGTGAGTGAGTGAGTGAGTGGTGAGGGGTGAGTGAGTGGTGGGTGAGTGAGTGGGTGAGTGGCGGTGAGTGAGGGGTGGTGAATGAGGGGTGAGTGAGTGAGTGGTGGTGAGGAGTTGTGGGTGAGTGGTGGGTGAGGGGTGGTGAGTGAGTGAGTGGTGAGGGGTTGTGAGTGAGTGGGTGAGTGAGGGGGTGAGTGAGTGGTGAGTGAGTGGTGAGGGGTGGTGGGTGAGTGGCGGTGAGTGAGGGGTGGGTGAGTGGTGAGGGGTGGGTGAGTGGTGGTGGTGAGTGAGTGGTGAGGGGTGTTGAGTGAGGGAGTGGTGAGGGGTGGGTGAGTGGTGGTGGTGAGTGAGTGGTGAGGGGTGGGTGAGTGGTGGTGGTGAGTGAGTGGTGAGGGGTGTTGAGTGGTGAGGGGTGGTGAGTGGTGGGTGAGGGGTGAGTGAGTGGGTGAGTGAGTGGTGAGTGAGTGGGTGAGGGGTGAGTTAGTGGTGAGTGGTGAGTGAGTGAGTGGTGAGGGGTGGTGGGTGAGTGGTGGGTGAGTGGTGAGGGGTGGGTGAGTGGTGAGGGGTGGTGAGTGAGTGGTGAGGGGTGGGTGAGTGGTGGTGGGTGAGTGGCGGTGAGTGAGGGGTGGGTGGGTGGTGAGGGGTGGTGAGTGAGTGGTGAGGGGTGGGTGAGTGGTGGTGGTGAGTGAGTGGTGAGGGGTGTTGAGTGAGTGAGTGGTGAGGGGTGGTGAGTGGTGAGTTGAGGTGAGTGAGTTGTGAGCGGTGGTGAGGGGTGTTGAGTGGTGAGTTAGTGGTGAGGGGTGGTGAGTGGTGGGTGAGGGGTGAGTGAGTGGTGAGTGAGTGGTGGGTGAGTGGTGAGGGGTGAGTGGTGAGTGAGTGGTGGGTGAGTGGGTGAGTGGTGAGGGGTGAGTGAGTGGTGAGTTAGTGGTGAGGGGTGGTGAGTGGTGGGTGAGGGGTGAGTGAGTGGTGAGTGAGTGGTGGGTGAGTGGTGAGGGGTGAGTGGTGAGTGAGTGGTGGGTGAGTGGGTGAGTGGTGAGGGGTGAGTGAGTGGTGAGTGAGTGGTGAGTTAGTGGTGAGTGAGTGGTGAGGGGTGGTGGGTGAGTGGTGGTGGTGAGTTGGGGTGAGTGAGTGGTGAGGGGTGGTGAGTGAGTGAGTGGTGAGGGGTGAGTGAGTGGTGAGCGGTGGTGAGGGGTGTTGAGTGAGTGGTGAGGGGTGGTGAGTGGTGGGTGAGGGGTGAGTGAGTGGTGAGTGAGTGGGTGAGGGGTGAGTGAGTGGTGAGTTAGTGGTGAGGGGTGGTGAGTAAGTGAGTGAGGGGTGGTGAGTGAGTGGTGGTGGTGGGTGAGGGGTGGTGGGTGAGTGAGTGGTGATGGGTGGGTGAGTGGCGGTGAGTGAGGGGTGGGTGAGTGAGTGGTGAGGGGTGTTGAGTGGTGAGGGGTGTTGAGTGGTGAGGGGTGGTGAGTGGTGAGGGGTGAGTGAGTGGTGAGCGGTGGTGAGGGGTGGTGAGTGGTGAGGGGTGGGTGAGTGGTGGTGGTGAGTTGGGGTGAGTGAGTGGTGAGGGGTGTTGAGTGGTGAGGGGTGGTGAGTGAGTGAGTGGTGAGGGGTGTTGAGTGGTGAGGGGTGTTGAGTGGTGAGGGGTGGTGAGTGGTGAGGGGTGAGTGAGTGGTGAGCGGTGGTGAGGGGTGGTGAGTGGTGAGGGGTGGGTGAGTGGTGGTGGTGAGTTGGGGTGAGTGAGTGGTGAGGGGTGTTGAGTGGTGAGGGGTGGTGAGTGAGTGAGTGGTGAGGGGTGTTGAGTGGTGAGGGGTGGTGAGTGAGTGAGTGGTGAGGGGTGAGTGAGTGGTGGTGGTGAGTTGGGGTGAGTGAGGGGTGGGTGAGGGGTGAGTGAGTGGTGAGTTAGTGGTGAGTGAGTGAGTGGTGAGGGGTGGTGAGTTAGTGGTGAGTGGTGAGGGGTGGGTGAGTGGTGGGTGGTGAGTGAGTGAGTGAGTGGTGAGGGGTGGTGAGTGGTGAGTGAGTGAGGGGTGAGTGAGTGGTGAGTGAGTGGTGAGGGGTGGTGAGTGGTGGGTGAGGGGTGAGTGGTGAGCGGTGAGTGAGTGAGTGGTGAGGGGTGGTGAGTGAGTGAGTGGTGAGGGGTGAGTGAGTGGTGGTGGTGAGTTGGGGTGAGTGAGGGGTGGGTGAGGGTGTGAGTGAGTGGTGAGTTAGTGGTGAGTGAGTGAGTGGTGAGGGGTGGTGAGTTAGTGGTGAGTGGTGAGGGGTGGGTGAGTGGTGGGTGGTGAGTGAGTGAGTGAGTGGTGAGGGGTGGTGAGTGGTGAGTGAGTGAGGGGTGAGTGAGTGGTGAGTGAGTGGTGAGGGGTGGTGAGTGGTGGGTGAGGGGTGAGTGGTGAGCGGTGAGTGAGTGAGTGGTGAGGGGTGGTGAGTGAGTGAGTGGTGAGGGGTGAGTGAGTGGTGGTGGTGAGTTGGGGTGAGTGAGGGGTGGGTGAGGGGTGAGTGAGTGGTGAGTTAGTGGTGAGTGAGTGAGTGGTGAGGGGTGGTGAGTTAGTGGTGAGTGGTGAGGGGTGGGTGAGTGGTGGGTGGTGAGTGAGTGAGTGAGTGGTGAGGGGTGGTGAGTGGTGAGTGAGTGAGGGGTGAGTGAGTGGTGAGCGGTGGTGAGGGGTGTTGAGTGGTGAGGGGTGGTGAGTGGTGGGTGAGGGGTGAGTGGTGAGTGAGTGAGTGGTGAGGGGTGGTGAGTGAGTGAGTGGTGGTGAGTTGTGAGGGGTGGTGGGTGAGTGGCGGTGAGTGAGGGGTGGGTGAGTGGTGAGGGGTGGGTGAGTGATGGTGGTGAGTTGGGTGAGTGACTGGTGAGGGGTGTTGAGTGGTGAGTGAGTGGTGAGGGGTGTTGAGTGGTGAGTGAGTGGGTGAGTGAGTGGTGAGTTAGTGGTGAGTGGTGAGTGAGTGAGTGGTGAGGGGTGGGTGAGTGGTGGTGGTGAGTTGGGGTGAGTGAGTGGTGAGGGGTGTTGAGTGGTGAGTTAGTGGTGAGGGGTGGTGAGTGGTGGGTGAGGGGTGAGTGAGTGGTGAGGGGTGGGTGAGTGGTGGTGGTGAGTTGGGGTGAGTGAGTGGTGAGGGGTGGTGAGTGAGTGGTGAGGGGTGTTGAGTGGTGAGTGAGTGAGTGAGTGGTGAGGGGTGGGTGAGTGGTGGTGGTGAGTTGGGGTGAGTTAGTGGTGAGGGGTGGTGAGTGGTGAGGGGTGGTGAGTGAGTGAGTGGTGAGGGGTGAGTGAGTGGTGAGCGGTGTTGAGTGGTGAGTGAGTGGGGAGGGGTGGTGAGTGAGTGAGGGGTGGGTGAGTGGTGGTGGTGAGTGAGTGGTGGGTGGTGAGTGAGTGAGTGGGTGAGTGGCGGTGAGTGAGGGGTGGTGGTGGTGGTGGTGGTGGTGATGAGTGAGTGGTGGTGGTGAGTGAGGGGTGGTGAGTGGTGGTGAGGGGTGGTGGGTGAGTGGCGGTGAGTGAGGGGTGGGTGAGTGGTGAGGGGTGGGTGAGTGGTGGTGGTGAGTTGGGGTGAGTGAGTGGTGAGTGAGGGGTGAGTGAGTGGTGAGTTAGTGGTGAGTGAGTGGCGGTGAGTGAGGGGTGGTGAGGGGTGAGTGAGTGGTGAGTTAGTGGTGAGTGAGTGAGTGGTGAGGGGTGGTGAGTGAGTGGTGGGTGAGTGGTGGTGAGGGGTGATGGGTGAGTGGCGGTGAGTGAGGGGTGGTGAGTGAGTGGTGAGTTAGTGGTGAGTGAGTGGTGAGGGGTGGTGAGTGAGTGGTGGGTGAGTGGTGGTGAGGGGTGATGGGTGAGTGGCGGTGAGTGAGGGGTGGTGAGTGAGTGGTGAGTTAGTGGTGAGTGAGTGGTGAGGGGTGGTGAGTGAGTGGTGGGTGAGTGGTGGTGAGGGGTGATGGGTGAGTGGCGGTGAGTGAGGGGTGGTGAGTGAGTGGTGAGTTAGTGGTGAGTGAGTGGTGAGGGGTGGTGAGTGAGTGGTGGGTGAGGGGTGGTGAGGGGTGATGGGTGAGTGGCGGTGAGTGAGGGGTGGTGAGTGAGTGGTGAGTTAGTGGTGAGGGGTGGTGAGTGAGTGGTGAGTGAGTGGTGGTGGGTGTGTGGTGGTGAGGGGTTTTGGTGAGTGGTGGGTGGTGAGTGAGTGGTGAGGGGTGGTGGGTGGTGAGTGGTGGTGGTGGTGGTGGTGATGATGATGATGATGGTGGTGGTGGTGGTGGTGATGGTGGTGGTGGTGGTGATGATGGTGGTGGTGGTGTTGATGGTGGTGAGGGGTTTTGGTGAGGGGTGGTGGGTGGGTGAGTGGTGATGGTGGTGGTGGTGATGATGATGATGGTGGTGATGATGGTGGTGATGATGGTGATGATGGTGGTGATAATGGTGGTGATGATGGTGGTGGTGGTGGTGGTGATGGTGGTGATGGTGGTGATGATGGTGGTGATGGTGGTGATGGTGGTGATGGTGATGGTGGTGATGATGGTGGTGATGGTGGTGATGGTTATGGTGGTGGTGATGATGGTGGTGACTGTGTTGGTGGTGGTGGTGATGTTGATGATGGTGTTGGTGGTGATGGTGGTGGTGGTGATGGTGGTGATGATGGTGGTGATGGTAATGATGATGGTGGTGGTGTTATTGGTGATGGTGGTGATGGTGATGATGATGGTGGTGATGGTAATGATGATGGTGGTGGTGACTGTGGTGGTGGTGATGTTGATGATGTTGATGATGTGGTGGTGGTGATGGTGGTGATGATGGTGGTGATGGTAATGATGATGGTGGTGGTGTTATTGGTGATGGTGGTGATGGTGATGATGATGTTGATGTTTATTCTCAGCTCAAGATGGAAAACTACACAAAGACTGAAAAGTTGGGAGAAGGTACAGACACACACACAGTGACACACACACGGTGACACACACACGGTGACACACACACGGTGACACACACACGGTGACACACACAGTGACACACACACAGAGACACACACACAGTGACACACACACAGTGACACACACACAGTGACACACACACAGTGACACACACACAGTGACACACACACAGTGACACACACACACAGTGACACACACACAGTGACACACACACACAGTGACACACACAGACAGAGACACACACACAGTGACACACACACAGTGACACACACACAGAGACACACACACAGAGACACACACACAGTGACACACACACAGTGACACACACACACAGACACACACACACTGACACACACACAGTGACACACACACAGTGACACACACACACAGACACACACACACAGTGACACACACACACAGTGACACACACACACAGTGACACACACACACAGAGACACACACAGAGACACACACACACAGAGACACACACACACAGAGACACACACACACAGAGACACACACACACAGAGACACACACACAGAGACACACACACAGAGACACACACACACAGAGACACACACACACACAGTGACACACACACAGTGACACACACACACGGTGACACACACACACGGTGACACACACACACGGTGACACACACACGGTGACACACACACGGTGACACACACACACGGTGACACACACACACGGTGACACACACACGGTGACACACACACAGTGACACACACACAGTGACACACACACAGTGACACACACACACAGTGACACACACACAGTGACACACACACAGTGACACACACACAGACACACACACAGACACACACACAGTGACACACACAGTGACACACACAGTGACACACAAACAGTGACACACACACAGTGACACACACACAGTGACACACACACAGTGACACACACACAGTGACACACACACAGACAGTGACACACACACACAGTGACACACACACAGTGACACACACACACACAGTGACACACACACACACAGTGACACACACACACACAGTGACACACACACACACAGTGACACACACACACACACAGAGACACACACACAGTGACACACACACAGTGACACACACACACAGTGACACACACACACAGTGACACACACACAGTGACACACACACAGACAAAGACACACACACAGTGACACAGACAAAGACACACTGACAGACAGACAGTCTGTCAGTGTGTCTTTGTGGGTGAGTGGGTGGGTGAGTGGGTTGGTGGGTGGGTGAGTGGGTGGGTGGGTGGATGGGTGAGTGGGTGGGTGGGTTGGTGGGTGGGTGGGTGGATGGGTGAGTGGGTGGGTGGGTTGGTGGGTGAGTGGGTGGGTTGGTGAGTGGGTGGGTTGGTGAGTGGGTGGGTGGGTTGGTGGGTGGGTGAGTGGGTTGGTGGGTGGGTTGGTGGGTGAGTGGGTCGGTGGGTGAGTGGGTGAGTGGGTTGGTTGGTGGGTGAGTGGGTGGGTGAGTGGGTGGGTTTGTGGGTGGGTGGGTTTGTGGGTGGGTTGGTTGGTGGGTGGGTTGGTGGTTGAGTGGGTGGGTGGGTGGGTTGGTGGGTTTGTGGGTGGGTTTGTGGGTGGGTGGGTTTGTGGGTGGGTGGGTTTGTGGGTGGGTTTGTGGGTGGGTTGGTGAGTGGGTGGGTTGGTGAGTGGGTGGGTGAGTGGGTGGGTGGGTGAGTGGGTGGGTGGGTGAGTGGGTGGGTGGGTTGGTGAGTGGGTTGGTGGGTGGGTTGGTTGGTGGGTGGGTGACTGACCGGGTGGGTGACTGACCGGGTGGGTGACTGACCGGGTGGGTGACTGACCGGGTGGGTGACTGACCGGGTGGGTGACTGACCGAGTGGGTGACTGACCGAGTGGGTGACTGACTGACTGACCGAGTGAGTGAGTGGATGAATGAATGACTGGGTGAGTGTTTGACTGAGTGAGTGAGTGAGTGACTGACCGAGTGGGTGGGTGGGTGAATGAGTGGGTGGGTGACTGACCGGGTGGGTGGGTGAGTGAGTGAATGAGTGACTGACCGGGTGGGTGGGTGAGTGACTGACTGAGTGACTGACTGAGTGACTGACTGACTGACTGACCGAGTGAGTGGGTGAATGACTGAGTGACTGACTGAGTGACCGACTGACTGAGTGACTGACTGACTGACTGTCTGAGCGAGTGACTGACTGAGTGAGTGGCTGAGTGAGTGGCTGAGTGAGTGGCTGAGTGAGTGGCTGAGTGAGTGGCTGAGTGAGTGGCTGAGCGAGTGGCTGAGTGAGTGAATGACTGAGTGACTGACTGAGTGACTGACTGACTCACTGACTGACTCACTGACTGACTCACTGACTGACTCACTGACTGACTCACTGACTGACTCACTGACTGACTCACTGACTGACTGAGTGAGTGGCTGTCCCAGGCACGTACGGCGTGGTGTACAAGGCAGTGCACAAGTCGACTGGCGCCGTGGTGGGGTGAGTGAGTGAGCGAGTGACTGACTGAGTGAGTGGCTGTCCCAGGCACGTACGGCGTGGTGTACAAGGCAGTGCACAAGTCGACCGGCGCCGTGGTGGCTCTGAAGAAGATCCGCGTGGAGAGTGAAGAGGAGGGGGTCCCCAGTACGGCCATCCGCGAGATCTCCCTGCTCAAGGAGCTGTCCCACCCCAACATTGTGCAGTGAGTCACCCAGTTAGTCACTCAGACACTCAGTGAGTCACTCAGTGAGTCAGTCAGTCACTCAGTCAGTCAGTCACTCAGTCAGTCACTCGCTCAGTCACTCAGCACGGCCATCCGCGAGATCTCCCTGCTCAAGGAGCTGTCCCACCCCAACATTGTGCAGTGAGTCACCCACTCAGTCACTCAGTGAGTCACTCAGTGAGTCAGTCACTCACTCAGTCAATCACTCAGTCAGTCACTCGCTCAGTCACTCACTCACTCAGTACGGCCATCCGCGAGATCTCCCTGCTCAAGGAGCTGTCCCACCCCAACATTGTGCAGTGAGTCACCCAGTTAGTCACTCAGTGAGTCACTCAGTGAGTCAGTCACTCACTCAGTCAATCACTCAGTCAGTCACTCGCTCACTCACTCAGTACGGCCATCCGCGAGATCTCCCTGCTCAAGGAGCTGTCCCACCCCAACATTGTGCAGTGAGTCACCCAGTTAGTCACTCAGTGAGTCACTCAGTGAGTCAGTCAGTCGCTCAGTCAGTCACCCACTCACCCACCCACTCAGTCAGTCACTCACTCACTCAGCCACTCGTTCGCTCACTCAGCCACTCGCTCACTCACTCACTCAGCACGGCCATCCGCGAGATCTCCCTGCTCAAGGAGCTGTCTCACCCCAACATTGTGCAGTGAGTCACCCAGTTAGTCACTCAGACACTCAGTGAGTCAGTCAGTCACTCGGTCACTCACTCACCCATCCACTCAATCACTCACCCACCCACTCAGTCAGTCACTCACCCACCCACTCACCCACCCACTCACTCACTAACTCAGTCACTCAGTCAATCAGTCACTCACCCACTCACTCACTCAGCCACTCGCTCGCTCACTCAGTCACTCACCCACTCAGTCAGTCACTCACCCACCCACTCACCCACTCACTCACTAACTCAGTCACTCAGTCAATCAGTCACTCACCCACTCACTCACTCAGCCACTCGTTCGCTCACTCAGCCACTCGCTCGCTCACTCAGTCACTCACCCACTCAGTCAGTCACTCACCCACTCACCCACCCACTCACTCACTAACTCAGTCACTCAGTCGCTCAGTCACTCGCTCAGTCACTCACTCACTCAGCCACTCACTCACTCAGCACGGCCATCCGTGAGATCTCCCTGCTGAAGGAGCTGTCCCACCCCAACATTGTGCAGTGAGTCACCCACTCAGTCACTCAGTGAGTCAGTCAGTGAGTCAGTCAGTCACTCACCCACTCAGTCAGTCAGTCACTCAGTCAATCAGTCACTCGGTCACTCACTCACCCATCCACTCAATCACTCACCCACTCAGTCAGTCACTCACTCAGCCACTCGTTCGCTCACTCAGCCACTCGCTCGCTCACTCAGTCACTCACCCATTCAGTCAGTCACTCACTCACCCACTCACTCACTAACTCAGTCAATCAGTCACTCACCCACTCACTCACTCAGCACGGCCATCCGTGAGATCTCCCTGCTGAAGGAGCTGTCCCACCCCAACATTGTGCAGTGAGTCACCCAGTTAGTCACTCAGACACTCAGTCAGTCACTCGGTGAGTCAGTCAGTCAGTCAGTCACTCGGTCACTCAGTCAGTCAATCAGTCACTCGGTCACTCACTCAGTCAGTCACTCAGTTACTCAGTCACTCACTCATCCATTCACCTACTCACTCACTCACTCACCCACTCACCCACCCACTCAGTCAGTCAGTCACTTAGTCAGTCAGTCACTCGGTCAGTCAGTCACTCAGTCAGTCAGTGAGTCACTCAGTCAGTCACTCATCCATCCACTCACTCGCCCACTCACTCACTCACCCATGACGGTGATGATAATGCTGATGATAGTGCTGATGATGATGATGATAGTGCTGATGATGATGGTGGTGGTGCTGATGATGATGATGATGATGGTGGTGCTGATGATGATGATGATAGTGCTGATGATGATGATGATGATCGTGATGATGCTGATTGTGATGATGATAGTGATGATGATGATGATGATAATGATGATAGTGCTGATGATGATGATGATGGTGCTGATGATGATGATGATAGTGATGATGATGATGGTGCTGATGATAGTGATGATAGTGATGATGATGGTGCTGATTGTTGCAGGCTGCAGGACGTGCTGATGCAGTCAGTCACTCAGTCAGTCACTCACTCACTCGCCCACTCACTCACACACTCACTCGCCCACTCACCCACTCACTCACCCACCCACTCACCCACTCACACACCCACTCAATCGCCCACTCACCCAATCATCCACCCACTCACTCGCCCACTCACCCACTCACTCACCCACTCACCCACCCACTCACTCACCCACTCACCCACCCACTCACTCAACCATCCACTCACTCATCCACTCACTCACCCACCCACCCACTCACCCACTCACCTACTCACCCACCCACCCACCCACTCACTCACCCACTCACTCACTCACTCACCCACTCACTCACCCACTCACCTACTCACCCACCCACCCACCCACTCACTCAACCATCCACTCACTCATCCACCCACCCACCCACTCACCCACTCACCCACTCACCTACTCACCCACCCACCCACCCACTCACTCACCCACTCACTCACTCACTCACCCACTCACTCACCCACTCACCTACTCACCCACCCACTCACTCACCCACTCACTCACTCACTCACCCACTCACTCACCCACTCACCTACTCACCCACCCACCCCCTCACCCACTCACTCACCCACTCACTCACTCACTCACACCCACCCACTCACTCACCTGTACAAGATTTGATGATAGTGCTGATGATGATGATGATCGTGGTGATGATAGTGATGATGATGATGATGATAGTGATGATGATGATGCTGATGATGATGGTGCTGATTGTTGCAGGCTGCAGGACGTTCTGATGCAGGACACGAAACTTTTTCTCGTCTTTGAGTTCCTCTCCATGGACCTCAAGAAATATTTAGACTCCTTACCCAGCGGGACCACTCTGCAGCCCAATCTTGTACAGGTGAGTTAGTGGGTGAGTGGGTGGGTGAGTGAGTGGGTGGGTGGGTGAGTGGGTGGGTGGGTGAGTGAGTTAGTGGGTGAGTGAGTGGGTGGGTGGGTGAGTTAGTGGGTGAGTGAGTGGGTGGGTGGGTGAGTTAGTGGGTGAGTGAGTGGGTGAGTGGGTGGGTGGGTGGGTGGGTGAGTGGGTGAGTGAGTGGGTGGGTGGGTGAGTTAGTGGGTGAGTGAGTGGGTGAGTGGGTGGGTGGGTGAGTGGGTGGGTGAGTTAGTGGGTGAGTGGGTGGGTGAGTGGGTGGGTGAGTGGGTGGGTGAGTGGGTGGGTGGGTGGGTGAGTGGGTGGGTGAGTTAGTGGGTGAGTGGGTGAGTGGGTGAGTGGGTGGGTGAGTTAGTGGGTGGGTGGGTGAGTGAGTGGGTGGGTGAGTGAGTGGGTGGGTGGGTGAGTGGGTGAGTGAGTGGGTGGGTGAGTGGGTGGGTGAGTGGGTGGGTGAGTTAGTGGGTGAGTGGGTGAGTGGGTGGGTGAGTTAGTGGGTGGGTGGGTGGGTGAGTGAGTGGGTGGGTGAGTGAGTGGGTGGGTGGGTGAGTGGGTGGGTGGGTGAGTGGGTGGGTGAGTGAGTGAGTGAGTGAGTGAGTGAGTGAGTGGGTGGGTGAGTGGGTGAGTTAATGGGTGAGTGGGTGAGTTAATGGGTGAGTGGGTGAGTGGGTGGGTGGGTGGGTGAGTGAGTGAGTGAGTGAGTTGGTGGGTGGGTGAGTGAGTGGGTGAGTGGGTGGGTGGGTGAGTGAGTTGGTCAGTGGGTGAGTGGGTGGGTGGGTGGGTGGGTGAGTGGGTGGGTGAGTGGGTGGGTGGGTGAGTGAGTGAGTGGGTGGGTGAGTGGGTGGGTGGGTGGGTGAGTGGGTGGGTGAGTTAGTGGGTGAGTGGGTGAGTGGGTGAGTGGGTGGGTGAGTGGGTGGGTGGGTGAGTGGGTGAGTGAGTGGGTGGGTGAGTGGGTGGGTGAGTGGGTGGGTGAGTGGGTGGGTGAGTTAGTGGGTGAGTGGGTGGGTGAGTTAGTGGGTGGGTGGGTGGGTGAGTGAGTGGGTGGGTGAGTGAGTGGGTGGGTGGGTGGGTGAGTGGGTGGGTGAGTGGGTGGGTGAGTGAGTGAGTGAGTGAGTGAGTGGGTGGGTGAGTGGGTGGGTGAGTGGGTGGGTGGGTGAGTGGGTGAGTTAATGGGTGAGTGGGTGAGTTAATGGGTGAGTGGGTGAGTGGGTGGGTGGGTGGGTGAGTGAGTGAGTGAGTGAGTGAGTTGGTGGGTGGGTGAGTGAGTGAGTGGGTGAGTGGGTGGGTGGGTGAGTGAGTTGGTCAGTGGGTGAGTGGGTGGGTGGGTGGGTGGGTGAGTGGGTGGGTGAGTGGGTGGGTGGGTGAGTGAGTGAGTGAGTGAGTGGGTGGGTGGGTGAGTGGGTGAGTGGGTGGGTGAGTGGGTGGGTGAGTGGGTGGGTGAGTGAGTGGGTGAGTGGGTGGGTGAGTTAGTGGGTGGGTGGGTGGGTGAGTGAGTGGGTGGGTGAGTGAGTGGGTGGGTGGGTGAGTGGGTGGGTGGGTGAGTGGGTGGGTGAGTGAGTGAGTGAGTGGGTGGGTGAGTGGGTGGGTGAGTGGGTGAGTTAATGGGTGAGTGGGTGAGTTAATGGGTGAGTGGGTGAGTGGGTGGGTGGGTGGGTGAGTGAGTGAGTGAGTGAGTGAGTGAGTGAGTGAGTGAGTGAGTGAGTGAGTTGGTGGGTGGGTGAGTGAGTGAGTGGGTGAGTGGGTGGGTGGGTGAGTGAGTTGGTCAGTGGGTGAGTGGGTGGGTGGGTGGGTGGGTGAGTGAGTGGGTGGGTGAGTGAGTGGGTGGGTGAGTGGGTGGGTGGGTGAGTGGGTGAGTGGGTGGGTGGGTGAGTGGGTGGGTGAGTGGGTGGGTGAGTGGGTGAGTGGGTGAGTGGGTGAGTGGGTGGGTGGGTGAGTGGGTGGGTTGGTGAGTGGGTGGGTGAGTGGGTGAGTGGGTGGGTGGGTGGGTGAGTGGGTGGGTGAGTGGGTGGGTGAGTGGGTGGGTGGGTGGGTGGGTGAGTGGGTGGGTGGGTGAGTGGGTGGGTGGCTGAGCGAGTGAGTGACTGAGCGAGTGACTGAGCGAGTGACTGAGTGAGTGGCTGAGCGAGTGGCTGTCTGAGTGACTGAGCGAGTGACTGAGTGACTGACTGAGTAACTGAGTGAGTGAGTGACTGACTGAGTGAGTGAGTGGCTGAGTGAGTGGCTGAGTGAGTGGCTGAGCGAGCGAGTGGCTGAGCGAGCGAGTGGCTGAGCGAGCGAGTGGCTGAGCGAGCGAGTGGCTGAGCGAGCGAGCGAGTGGCTGAGCGAGCGAGCGAGTGGCTGAGCGAGTGAGCGAGTGGCTGAGCGAGTGGCTGAGCGAGTGGCTGAGCGAGTGGCTGAGCGAGTGAGCGAGTGGCTGAGCGAGTGGCTGAGCGAGTGGCTGAGCGAGTGGCTGAGCGAGTGAGCGAGTGGCTGAGCGAGTGAGCGAGTGGCTGAGCGAGTGGCTGAGCGAGTGGCTGAGCGAGTGGCTGAGCGAGTGAGCGAGTGGCTGAGCGAGTGAGCGAGTGGCTGAGCGAGTGAGCGAGTGGCTGAGCGAGTGAGCGAGTGGCTGAGCGAGTGAGCGAGTGGCTGAGCGAAGTGAGCGACTCAGCCAGTCACTCACTCGGCCACTCACTCACTGAGTGAGTGGCCGAGTGAGTGGCTGAGCGAGTGAGTGATTGAGTGAGTGGCTGAGCGAGTGAGTGATTGAGTGAGCGGCTGAGCGAGTGGCTGAGTGAGTGGCTGAGTGAGTGAGTGAGTGGGTGGCTGAGCGAGTGAGTGATTGACTGAGTGACTGAGTGAGTGACTGAGTGAGTGACTGAGTGAGTGACTGAGTGAGTGACTGAGTGAGTGACTGAGTGAGTGACTGAGTGAGTGACTGAGTGAGTGACTGAGTGACAGTGACTGAGTGAGTGAGTGAGTGACTGAGTGAGTGAGTGAGTGACTGAGTGACTGAGTGAGTGACTGAGTGACTGAGTGAGTGACTGAGTGAGTGACTGAGTGAGTGACTGAGTGAGTGACTGAGTGAGTGACTGAGTGAGTGACTGAGTGAGTGACTGAGTGAGTGACTGAGTGAGTGACTGAGTGAGTGACTGACTGAGTGACTGAGTGAGTGACTGAGTGAGTGACTGACTGAGTGACTGACTGAGTGACTGACTGAGTGACTGACTGAGTGACTGACTGAGTGACTGACTGAGTGACTGACTGAGTGACTGACTGAGTGACTGACTGAGTGAGTGACTGAGTGAGTGACTGACTGAGTGACTGACTGAGTGACTGACTGAGTGACTGACTGAGTGACTGACTGAGTGACTGACTGAGTGACTGACTGAGTGACTGAGTGAGTGACTGACTGAGTGACTGACTGAGTGACTGACTGAGTGACTGACTGACTGACTGACTGACTGACTGACTGACTGACTGACTGACTGACTGATGTGCTAATCTCTCTCTTCCCGTGGTGATCCCAGAGCTACGTGTACCAGGTGATGTTGGGCATCGTGTTCTGCCACTCACGACGGATCATCCATCGCGACCTGAAGCCGCAGAATCTGCTCATCAACGAGGCGGGCGTCGTCAAGATCGCCGACTTTGGGCTCGCCAGGGCGTTTGGGATCCCTGTTAGAGTCTACACACACGAGGTGACGCACACAGACACACACAGAGACACACAGAGACACACAGAGACACACAGAGACACACAGAGACACACAGAGACACACAGAGACACACAGAGACACACAGAGACACACAGAGACACACAGAGACACAGACACACACAGACACACACACACCGACTTTGGGCTCGCCAGGGCGTTTGGGATCCCAGTTAGAGTCTACACACACGAGGTGACGCACACAGACACACACAGAGACACACAGAGACACACAGAGACACACAGAGACACACAGAGACACACAGAGACACACAGAGACACACAGAGACACACAGAGACACACAGAGACACACAGAGACACACAGAGACACACAGAGACACAGACACACACACACAGACTTTGGGCTCGCCAGGGCGTTTGGGATCCCTGTTAGAGTCTACACACACGAGGTGACGCACACAGACACACACAGAGACACACAGAGACACACAGAGACACAGACACACACACACAGACTTTGGGCTCGCCAGGGCGTTTGGGATCCCTGTTAGAGTCTACACACACGAGGTGACGCACACAGACACACACAGAGACACACAGACACACACAGAGACACACAGAGACACACAGAGACACACAGAGACACACAGAGACACACAGAGACACACAGAGACACACAGAGACACACAGAGACACACAGAGACACACAGAGACACACAGAGACACACAGAGACACACAGAGACACACAGAGACACACAGAGACACACAGAGACACACAGAGACACAGACACACACACACACAGACTTTGGGCTCGCCAGGGCGTTTGGGATCCCTGTTAGAGTCTACACACACGAGGTGACGCACACAGACACACACAGAGACACACAGAGACACACAGAGACACAGACACAACACACACAGACTTTGGGCTCGTCAGGGCGTTTGGGATCCCTGTTAGAGTCTACACACACGAGGTGACGCACACAGACACACACAGAGACACACAGAGACACACAGAGACACACAGAGACACACAGAGACACACAGAGACACACAGAGACACACAGAGACACACAGAGACACACAGAGACACACAGAGACACACAGAGACACACAGAGACACACAGAGACACACAGAGACACAGACACACACACACAGACTTTGGGCTCGCCAGGGCGTTTGGGATCCCTGTTAGAGTCTACACACACGAGGTGACGCACACAGACACACACAGAGACACACAGAGACACACAGAGACACAGACACACACACACAGACTTTGGGCTCGCCAGGGCGTTTGGGATCCCTGTTAGAGTCTACACACACGAGGTGACGCACACAGACACACACAGAGACACACAGAGACACACAGAGACACACAGAGACACACAGAGACACACAGAGACACACAGAGACACACAGAGACACACAGAGACACACAGAGACACACAGAGACACACAGAGACACAGACACACACACACAGACTTTGGGCTCGCCAGGGCGTTTGGGATCCCTGTTAGAGTCTACACACACGAGGTGACGCACACAGACACACACAGAGACACACAGAGACACACAGAGACACAGACACACACACACAGACTTTGGGCTCGCCAGGGCGTTTGGGATCCCTGTTAGAGTCTACACACACGAGGTGACGCACACAGACACACACAGAGACACACAGAGACACACAGAGACACACAGAGACACACAGAGACACACAGAGACACACAGAGACACACAGAGACACACAGAGACACACAGAGACACACAGAGACACACAGAGACACACAGAGACACACAGAGACACACAGAGACACAGACACACACACACAGACTTTGGGCTCGCCAGGGCGTTTGGGATCCCTGTTAGAGTCTACACACACGAGGTGACGCACACAGACACACACAGAGACACACAGAGACACACAGAGACACACAGAGACACACAGAGACACACAGACACACACAGACACACACAGAGACACACAGAGACACACAGAGACACACAGAGACACACAGAGACACACAGAGACACACAGAGACACACAGAGACACACAGAGACACAGACACACACACACAGACTTTGGGCTCGCCAGGGCGTTTGGGATCCCTGTTAGAGTCTACACACACGAGGTGACGCACACAGACACACACAGAGACACACAGAGACACACAGAGACACAGACACACACACACAGACTTTGGGCTCGCCAGGGCGTTTGGGATCCCTGTTAGAGTCTACACACACGAGGTGACGCACACAGACACACACAGACACACACAGACACACACAGAGACACACAGAGACACACAGAGACACACAGAGACACACAGAGACACACAGAGACACACAGAGACACACAGAGACACACAGAGACACACAGAGACACACAGAGACACACAGAGACACACAGAGACACACAGAGACACACAGAGACACACAGAGACACAGACACACACACACAGACTTTGGGCTCGCCAGGGCGTTTGGGATCCCTGTTAGAGTCTACACACACGAGGTGACGCACACAGACACACACAGAGACACACAGAGACACACAGAGACACAGACACACACACACAGACTTTGGGCTCGTCAGGGCGTTTGGGATCCCTGTTAGAGTCTACACACACGAGGTGACGCACACAGACACACACAGAGACACACAGAGACACACAGAGACACACAGAGACACACAGAGACACACAGAGACACACAGAGGACACACAGAGACACACAGAGACACACAGAGACACACAGAGACACACAGAGACACACAGAGACACACAGAGACACACAGAGACACACAGAGACACACAGAGACACACAGAGACACACAGAGACACAGACACACACACACAGACTTTGGGCTCGCCAGGGCGTTTGGGATCCCTGTTAGAGTCTACACACACGAGGTGACGCACACAGACACACACAGAGACACACAGAGACACACAGAGACACAGACACACACACACAGACTTTGGGCTCGCCAGGGCGTTTGGGATCCCTGTTAGAGTCTACACACACGAGGTGACGCACACAGACACACACAGAGACACACAGAGACACACAGAGACACACAGAGACACACAGAGACACACAGAGACACACAGAGACACACAGAGACACACAGAGACACACAGAGACACACAGAGACACACAGAGACACACAGAGACACAGACACACACACACAGACTTTGGGCTCGCCAGGGCGTTTGGGATCCCTGTTAGAGTCTACACACACGAGGTGACGCACACAGACACACACAGAGACACACAGAGACACACAGAGACACAGACACACACACACAGACTTTGGGCTCGCCAGGGCGTTTGGGATCCCTGTTAGAGTCTACACACACGAGGTGACGCACACAGACACACACAGAGACACACAGAGACACACAGAGACACACAGAGACACACAGAGACACACAGAGACACACAGAGACACACAGAGACACACAGAGACACACAGAGACACACAGAGACACACAGAGACACACAGAGACACAGACACACACACACAGACTTTGGGCTCGCCAGGGCGTTTGGGATCCCTGTTAGAGTCTACACACACGAGGTGACGCACACAGACACACACAGAGACACACAGAGACACACAGAGACACAGACACACACACACAGACTTTGGGCTCGCCAGGGCGTTTGGGATCCCTGTTAGAGTCTACACACACGAGGTGACGCACACAGACACACACAGAGACACACAGAGACACACAGAGACACACAGAGACACACAGAGACACACAGAGACACACAGAGACACACAGAGACACACAGAGACACACAGAGACACAGACACACACACACAGACTTTGGGCTCGCCAGGGCGTTTGGGATCCCTGTTAGAGTCTACACACACGAGGTGACGCACACAGACGCACACAGACACACACAGAGACACACAGAGACACACAGAGACACACAGAGACACACAGAGACACACAGAGACACACAGAGACACACAGAGACACACAGAGACACACAGAGACACACAGAGACACACAGACACACACACACAGACTTTGGGCTCGCCAGGGCGTTTGGGATCCCTGTTAGAGTCTAACACACACGAGGTGACGCACACAGACACACACAGAGACACACAGAGACACACAGAGACACACAGAGACACAGACACACACACACAGACTTTGGGCTCGCCAGGGCGTTTGGGATCCCTGTTAGAGTCTACACACACGAGGTGACGCACACAGACACACACAGAGACACACAGAGACACACAGAGACACACAGAGACACACAGAGACACACAGAGACACACAGAGACACACAGAGACACACAGAGACACACAGAGACACACAGAGACACACACACACACAGACACACACACACAGACTTTGGGCTCGCCAGGGCGTTTGGGATCCCTGTTAGAGTCTACACACACGAGGTGACGCACACAGACACACACAGAGACACACACAGACACACACAGAGACACACACACGAGGTGACGCACACAGACACACACAGAGAGAGAGACACACACGCAGACACACAGAGACACAGAGACACACAGAGGGAGAGAGACACACACAGACACACACAGACACACACAGAGACACACAGAGACACACAGAGACACACAGAGACACACAGAGACACACAGAGACACACAGAGACACACAGAGACACACAGAGACACACAGAGACACAGACACACACAGACACACACACACAGACTTTGGGCTCGCCAGGGCGTTTGGGATCCCAGTTAGAGTCTACACACACGAGGTGACGCACACAGACACACACAGAGACACACACAGACACACACAGAGACACACACAGACACACACAGAGACACACACACGAGGTGACGCACACAGACACACACAGAGAGAGAGACACACACAGACACACACAGAGAGAGAGACACACACGCAGACACACAGAGACACAGAGACACACAGAGACACACAGAGGGAGAGAGACACACACAGACACACACAGAGACACACAGAGACACACAGAGACACACAGACACACACAGAGACACACAGAGACACACACAGACACACACACAGAGACACACACAGACACACACACAGACACACACACAGAGACACACACAGACACACACACAGACACACACACAGACACACACACAGACACACACACAGACACACACACAGACACACACACAGACACACACACAGACACACACAGACACACACACAGACACACACACAGACACACACACAGACACACACACAGACACACACACAGACACACACACAGACACACACACAGACACACACACAGACACACACACAGACACACACACAGACACAGACACAGAGAGAGAGAGAGACACACACACAGAGACACACACAGACACACACACAGACACACACACAGACACACACA